>NC_142424.1:2117500-2405000 GCF_059516105.1 Syngnathus floridae | reverse complement strand
AAGGCAAGGCAAGGCAAGGCAAGGCAAGGCAAGGCAAGGCAAGGCAAGGCAAGGCAAGGCAAGGCAAGGCAAGGCAAAGCAAGTACAAGGCAAATACAAGGCAAATACAAGGCAAGTACAAGGCAAAGTTAAGGCAAGGCAAGGCAAGGCAAGGCAAGTACAAGGCAAGGCAAGGCAAGGCAAGGCAAGGCAAGGCAAGGCAAGGCAAAGCAAGTACAAGGCAAATACAAGGCAAATACAAGGCAAGGCAAGGCAAAGCATGGCGAGGCATGGCGAGGCGAGGCGAGGCGGGGCGGGGCGGGGCGGGGCGAGGCAAGGCAAGGCAAGGCAAGTACAAGGCAAGGCAAGGCAAGGCAAGGCAAGGCAAGTACAAGGCAAGTACAAGGCAAGGCAAGGCAAGTACAGGGCAAGGCAAGTACAGGGCAAGGCAAGGCAAGTACAAGGCAAGGCAAGTACAAGGCAAGGCAAGTACAAGGCAAGGCAAGGCAAGTACAAGGCAAGGCAAGGCAAGGCAAGGCAAGTACAAGGCAAGGCAAGGCAAGGCAAGTACAAGGCAAGGCAAGGCAAGGCAACGCAAGGCGAAAGCAAAGCAAAGCAAAGCAAAACAAAGCATGGCAAGGCAAGGCAAGGCAAGGCATGGCAAGGCATGGCAAGGCAAGGCAAGGCAAGGCAAGTACAAGGTAAATACAAGGCAAGGCAAGGCAAAGCATGGCGAGGCGAGGCGGGGCAGGGCAGGGCGGGGCGAGGCGAGGCGAGGCAAGGCAAGTACAAGGCAAGGCAAGGCAAGTACAAGGCAAGGCAAGTACAAGGCAAGGCAAGGCAAGGCAAGGCATAGCAAGGCAAGGCAAGGCAAGGCAAGGCAAGGCAAGGCAAGGCAAGGCAAGGCAAGGCAAGGCAAGGCAAGGCAAGGCAAAGCAAGTACAAGGCAAATACAAGGCAAATACAAGGCAAGGCAAGGCAAAGCATGGCGAGGCATGGCGAGGCGGGGCAGGGCAGGGCGGGGCGAGGCGAGGCGAGGCAAGGCAAGGTAAGTACAAGGCAAGGCAAGGCAAGGCAAGGCAAGGCAACGCAAGGCAAGGCAAGGCAAGTACAAGGCGAGGCAAAGCAAGGCAAGGCAAGGCAAGTACAAGGCGAGGCGAGGCGAGGCGAGGCGAGTACGAGGCGAGGCGAGGCGAGGCGAGGCGAGTACAAGGCGAGGCGAGTACAAGGCAAGGCAAGGCAAGGCAAGGCAAGGCAAGGCAAGGCAAGGCAAGGCAAGGCAAGGCAAGGCAAGGCAAGGCAAGGCAAGGCAAAGCAAGTACAAGGCAAATACAAGGCAAATACAAGGCAAGGCAAGGCAATACAAAGCAAGTCAAGGCAAGTCAAGGCAAGGCAAGGCAAGGCAAGGCAAGGCAAGGCAAGGCAAGGCATAGCAAGGCAAGGCAAGGCAAGGCAAGGCAAGGCAAGGCAAGGCAAGGCAAGGCAAGTACAAGGCAAATACAAGGCAAGGCAAGTACAAGGCAAGGCAAGGCAAGTACAAGGCAAGGCAAGTTTAAGGCAAGGCAAGTACAAGGCAAGGTATGGCAAGGCAAGGCAAGGCAAGGCAAGGCAAGGCAAGGCAATTTTATTATTTGGCGCCAAAAAGCCCCGCCCGCTGCCACTAGACTCGTGAGGATGGTGGGCTGGGTGGGTGTCGTGAGGCCGAAATGCATTAACGTCACATGTCCGGGCGGCCATTATTATTTGGCGCCAAAAAGCCTCCCTCGTCCGCTGCCACTAGACTCGTGAGGATGGCGGCCTGGGTGGGTGGGTGTCAGATTGTTCAAATCCATATACCAAGGAAGACCTCAGAAGATGTTTTACCTGCTTTGAACAGAGGCTGTGATTTACCGAAGTCAAATTCCTTGTTTGGCACGCTCAAACATGGCGAATAAAAACTCTTGAATCTTTGGAATTGAATTAGATTGGATTTTTTTAGAAGTGGATTATTAGAAGTGCATTATATCATCAGGTGTGCTGTTGGAAAATTTAAAATCTCACTATATTGGTCCAAAAATAATGATTTCAGATTTATCTATTTATTGTCTTTCTATTGTGCACAAAATATAATAACATTGTCAATCTGTCACTTCTTTGAGTGTCCTGAGATTTTGTCCTAACGAGGGTTGTAATCACGCCATGCACCGAACCAGGCGATTCAACTAACGAAGACGAACGTCTGATGACAAACCAAACAGACTTCTCATCGTCTCCTCTGAGGCTCCAGTTGCAGTCTTCATCACAGCGTTCTTCCATGACACATCCCATGCTTGCCATTTCCAGGCTTTGAACTACAACATCTAACTTTGCATATCTGCTCTATTTTAGCCGGACCAATTATTTCACTGAACTATTTCACAGCGGTTCAACCTCGAGGAACGAACGGTTTCTGAATCAAGCCCACGATGCGAAGATAGCAAAACATACTCGTTTTGTGTCTCATTATGATAAAAATCCACAAAACCTTGAGGCTGTTTGGGGATATAATTACTGAATGTTCTCTACATAAGGGGTGGGGTGATATGGATGAAATGTGCTTTAAAAAAAATTACATAATCATGCAAAATGTCTAGCATACTATTCACAGTTTACAATACCAAAGTTGATTTTAAGAATGACGTTTCCAGTTTTGTGGAGTACAAAGTGTAGCTTCAAACAAATTTCCCTACGTCTGCAAGTAAATGAGGCAACGGGGAAATGAAGCCTGCCAATAGCACTGCTGGAGTCGCAGCTGTTCAAAGTGAGAAGAGTGCAAAACAGTTTAGACGCTCAGGATGCCGGGATACTCACTCTGATTACACGTTGGTGGCTTTGTAATTACCACTCTCAACAAAGATTAAGTAGTCGCCTACTGCACCAAACCTAATAAACGAGGCCAGATAGGACGCGGCGACTGCAATTAGTGGCCATCTTGAAGACACCAAAGGTTACATCCGCGAGAGAGAGATTGGGGGGGTTGGATAGTCTGATACGCCCAAGGGCGGTTTGACCCTGAGCGCTTTTCTGATTGAGCGGGCAGCTCCAGTCGGAGAGTCCTGCTGTGGCCCTCGCAGGCATGCGAGCGTCTTCATCACTTCTCCGTGGGTCGGGTAGGGCATCGCTCTGCCGTGATGGATGAGATGGAGGTGGGGGGTAAACAGCAACAGGGGTGACAAAAGCATGTGTCCCATCAGCGCACAGCTGGCCGAGGCGGAGGGATAGAAGAAAAGTAGGTGATGCCTCCACTAGGACCAGGACGGGGGCGTTTTATAAAGGTCTCCCGCTCGGGGCCAAATACTCAATTAGCCGATCGGACCGAGTGCTTCGTCTCAGTCTGTCTTCATTACGTCGGAGTACAGTGTTTGTCCTCAACACGCAAGTGCAGATGTTGTCATCAAGGTTGAACGGCGGACATTGAAATTCGTGTTAGCACCAAGCAGCTGTAATGTTGAAGGAAATGAAAGTTTCATGAGAGGAAATTCTTATGGTGATTTGGAATCGGTTGGCAATTTACTTGCCATTCCTTCAGGCAGGGAGAGCAACATTTAAATGACTCACAATCTGAAATGAATTCATTTTCAGATTAAATAATTCCAGGTTTTCATTCCGAGGCTATTTCAGTCGTAGTTATGATTATTAAATTTGCCGGCTGTACAATAAACCTGCCAGGTCAGAATGTGTGAATGCAATTGTATGTCTCAATTTAATCTCATACCTATTTTGCATTCATCTAGATTATCTATATTGCATTTCTCACCAATCGCTTCAAATTTGTGCTATATCGGATCATGGAAGGTATCGTTAATTATAAGGCGCATAAAAAGGAAATACAAAGCTGCTCGAAAGGACAACATGCCGGTAAACAAAGAATTGGAGGTGTCACACTAAATTAAGAGGTGATTTGTTCACGATGATGTTAATTTGAAACTATAATCTATTTGTGATGATGCAAAACAAATCCCGGTTACCTAGTTTCACCTGTTATTTTTGTACTGTTGTCAACCAGCAGTGGCAATAATTGGCACTGCCATATCTTCATCTTCAGAGAAGCAACAAAGAGCGAGAAAATCTGCATTGCTATAAAAACACATCTTGCCCTCATTTTGGTTTGAGGAAAATCGTAGCGAAGGATTCTCGTTATGGCTTCCTTTTTTTCTTTTTGTAAAGAACATCGCTCATCATCAAGTGTAAGTCTTCATGCATGGATCACACAGTTAAACAAGAGCCGCATTTTATTGCTGGAGCACATTCGGTTCAAACTGGGGTGACAAACGTGATCTAGTATAAAACCAAGTATAGCGTGACTCATATTACAATTTGACCAAGTGAGTTGCTTGTGCTCCTTGCGGCAACAATGTCCACTGAAAAAAAAATGAGCAGGGTCTCACTTAAATAATACAACGTATCGATTGGCCCGAAGGAAGGTTATTCCTTTATGTATTTGTCCAGACTCGACCTTGTGGCGTGAGTAAGCTTCTTGCCAAAAGCGAGCACACCACTCAGCTACTCTTGCTTCAGTTCGACAGCACAAAGAGTCAGCAATTTATTTGACCTTTTTCTATAGTCGATTTATTTATTTATTTATTTATTTATTTATTTATTTATTTATTTATTTATTTATTTATTTATTATTATTATTATTACTCTACTCTTGCTTCAATTCTACAGCACAAAGTCAGCAATTTATTTGACCTTTTTCTATAGTAGATTTATCTATTTGGGGAGGGGGGGATTTAAGGATTCAAGTAACCCAATCCTACAGTCACTGAAAAAATTTTCAAACCCATCAACAAAAAAAAAAAAATCTTGTCTTGCAACATAATCAGAAATTCCTTCAGATTTCAGACAGCCCCGTTTTCAGGACATCACTCTTCTATCTTAAAAAAGACTTGAACCTGCATGTGAAACATTGTCATTAATATAGATGTCATGTTAATCCGCCCGAGGGTACCAAAAGTGTTCGTCGGCGTCGGCGGAGATATATCACGATGACTGGTGCAGATCTGTCGGGAAGATTCCCTCATTATATATTGTGAGCCCGATGAACAGTTTAATTGCCGCATCCGGGGAGCAATAGCTAACTTCTGTCACAAAGTGTTCACCCACTTGTATTATATGTAACGGCTCGACCGTACCTGCTGCCATTCTCTCATTTATAATTCAGGGTATTAATATTGCTCCTGGCTAACTCTTGGGAACCTGACAAGCAGTGTAATGGACTTCTCGTTCAAAGTCTGCCACTGGAATATTAATAGGTGCAGAATAAATTCAAAGAGAACAGCATAACAATCGGAACATTTTGATTTTTTTTTTTTTTTTGCTTAAAAATCCCTCAGCCCACATAATAGAAAATTATTATGTCTGGTATTCTAAAGTGGCACATTTCCAAGGCTTTTTAGAACTAAAAACTGAACTTTAGAAAACTTGCTGTTGCAGATTTGCAAAATCTCAACGAGGTGCGTGTTCTTCCCTTTTATCGAAAGGTTAATTACAATCAGTGTCAAGATTTATGTCAACTTGAAATTTGCCATGTGACATACCCTAATTGGACAATCTATTCTTCTCCTTTGAGATATTTTATTAAACCAGACACAATTGCTTACCTGCGCATCAGTCAGTTCTTCTTTACTATAATGACACAATTTATGGAGCCGTCGGCCGGGATGGTTCAAAAAAAAAAAAAAAAGCTTCCAGCACGATCATACATCATATCAAGCCCCAAAGCGTTGTCAAGTGGGCTCTCGGGAAGTTTGAAGATGATGTGGGGAAGGGGGGATGACTTTTTATATCTTCCAGATCCAGCCGCACCTTCTTCCCAGCAGTCATTACAGTGTCCTTCACAACATGACTGCTATCGAGAGACCTGTTAAAACCATGCGGAGGTCAAGCGTGCTTTAAATCTTACATGCGTGTTATTGACAACGTTTGAAAAGTGATTTCCCTCATCCACGTCGAGCCCGCTATAACTTTTTTCCATTGCGTTATTTATAAACTTGTAAAAAGTAAACAAAAACTGAAAACTACATAGGAATGCAAAAGCTTTGTATTTCGAACCGTAATGAACTCACAGAGGAATAAAAACAAATTGGAGCAACCAAATGAAAGACCTTGACTTGCCTCTCAGAAGATAAAAAGAACACAATCTTTTTGAATCACATGGGCAAGTCTACCTGCCCCGCTAAGAATGTACCAACCATAGTTTGAAAGATTACGGTTTCACACCATATCATCTATTTATCGTGTTCACGAGCTCTTTCCCGATCGTTTTGCGCTAGAAGGATAATGATGATATTGCACAGGGCGAGCTCCAGAGCCACAATAGCATATCCTTCCCGACAAAGAGCATCTGGCATGCCATCATTAGTCAATGTTCCAGTCCTTTTGGACCACAGACTCCCTCTCGGGGTAACTGAGTCATGGACTGCCTGATGTCGAATCAATGCAACATATCAACCCTGAGCAATATAAAGTATGATGATCCTAAATGAAATGGCGAGTAAATCAGAGAGATATAATTGAACGGAGCAAACGAATGCACAGAGAGATCAATTCAGAATCTATTGGATTTACAGCAACTAAAAATAAATATCTATTTGGGTTTGGGGACCTTTCACAATGTAAACAAGATGCTCATTTAGGAAGCAGAGCAAGGCCATCGGTTCAATTAGGCCAGTGGCTAGACGGAAGATTGAAATAAGAGATTAGGTCGCAATCAATGGTCCCTCTTCCTGTGTCCTTTTATGCAGACATGTTAATGGTGTTTCGAGGGAGACTTGAGCATTAGTTACCTCGTTAAAGACTCGCCGGCTCTGATTTATTTGGAGTCAAACCAAGTTGCAGAAAGAAAAAGAAAAAGATTCAGTCACTTCTCACCACAAGTTTTAAATTACTAATGGTGGAATAACACAAGCATGGCAAAGGTTAATTTCAATTTTAATTTGTGTTCAATGGTTTCTTTGAAGTCATTCATGAAAGGAAATTAAAATATAAATTCATTTTCTTTTCTACAGTGGATAGAGTCGCTTGGATGAAAACATGACAATGAAGCCCTCCGCCCACTTGGGTTCAACAAAACCGTCCTCGACAGGGTGGACCGAATGATAGATGTGCTCGCAGAAAGGCCAACGTGTCAGCGCTGAAGCAGGTCACAGAAGAAGATCAAAGAACTTCATGTAGGTAAGTCAGATTAGCTCCTCGTTGTTTCGATGCCCTCTGCTCTCTCTGCAGGCACGGGAAAAACATTTTTTTCATCCTTCTCACTGTCACTCATCATGTTGGAGTTGGAGTCAAATTGAATTGATCAAGTAAATTGAACTTAAATATCTTGAATACTACATTATCTCATGTTTAATAATGTATCATAAATTTTGGGATGATAATGTGCAGGCTTAATGACCAGATCTATTTTGGAAAATTTCTTATATTGGATTTTTTTATACCATATTTTCCACACTATAAGGCGCACCTAAAAACCTCCAATTTTCTCAAAAGCCGACAGTGCGCCTTATAATCAGGTGCGCCTTATATATGTGGACCAATATTGAGCCACTACAGGGCCAATCGCTAGACAAGAGGACTTTGGTTTATCTTGTCATCAGCAGAGTAGATTCGCTTCGAAAACCGTTGCAGTTTAAATGTTCGTCGGGTGTGAAAATAATACACACTCTACGAGTCACAAAATCCTCATTTGAATATATGTTATGCACGACATATATTTTGCACATCCATTGGCCATGCTGCCATCCACTTTATTAATTCGAATTAGAAAAAAAAAGACTAATCGCTACTTTGATGAACAGAAGATTCATTGATGTATCAACAACTACTGACGATACACTAATTAAGTACAAAACAAACAATAGGAAGAGAACAAACAAAGCATTTCCCGTCCTTACAAGCATGTACGTAATCTTCTACAATGTGCTTGAACATCTCTTTTCAATGTTGCAGCTCTTGTGGGAGTTCCACTCCCCGAGCCTCATCTTAATGAGAGCGCTAATCATCCAATGCAACGGGCCAGGGAGGGAGAGCGAACGCCTTATGTTTCCTCCAGCGACTGGATGTGAAAATAATGATTCATTAGCTCAGGAGAAGAGAAGGCTCTGGAATTAAATCAATATTTTGGTTGGAGCACCTGCTCAAGAGCCGACTAAACGCAAGGAGGTCATCTTTGGTTTGCCATTGTGTTCTTTACTGATGATGGAAGTTGAGAAGTTCTAGTTAAATCAAATGATCATCTATTATTATCATCGTCATCAATAGAATGCCTATTCCAGATAGAACGGTAAGTACAGAAGAGATTGGATAGCAATCTGCCGGAGGTATTACGAGAACATTAGATTCATTTCGGGCTTCAATTTACAAGAATAAATCCTTACGCACTCGAGTTTTGACTCGGCTAACCTGCCGGTGAATCTTCCACTCATGTTTGTGACATCTTATTGCCTATTTCCGAGACAACCGAGAGCGACTGTTCTCGAGTCCCTCCTGCCATGTGCTTGTTGATTGATTCAGAGCGGGTTATTCCCATCACCATGACGACCCAAACGCTTCCATTCCAGGTAGCAATTGTGTTGCAGGTGCCTTTGGAATCAACATCAATTTGCAATCAGCCATCTGCGAGTCATCTGACTTCATGTCGTTTGTAATTAAAAGATTATCTGGGTGGGTGAATTATTACAGCTGTTTCTGAAACAAAGTCTTGAAAGACTTTGTTTTGCGGGGGGTAAAAACGATTATATCGAAACACACCTTAAATGGAAGAGCTGTACTGAATCATTCGAATCAGCTCAATAGAAAGATTCATTGACCAGATTTTTTTTCCAGATCCAAGATAAAAGGATCTTGACAATGTCACATTAAAATTGATTTATTATTTAGTAAATCATAACATTCAACTGCACCAAAAAAGGAGGCGGGCTTTAATGGAGGTCTCACCTTAAGGGTGATTCTTGCATATTTCCAAAGCATATGCAAAACTGATGAAATGCCCTCGAGGCGGCCGCCGCACGGATGAGTGACAATTTTTTACGAGGGTGTACATGCACGCCGCCTGTGGTGGAATAGCTTATTAACTGGCAGTGAAGCTGTCGGTGACTGACACAACATGGAGGACACGGGAGACACGCCGTCCACTCAATCACACCTCGGAAAGGAAAATAATCCTGGCAGAAGCGTCTCATGCCTGCTTTAAAGGACTTTGAAGAATAATTGTCCTGGCAAAAAGGACACTCGAGAACAAAATCAACAAGTCGGATGGAAGGTGAAAGGAACAAGGGTTTGTTCAAATAAGCGCTCTTTGAAATGTAACATGAGTAACTACAGAGAAAAACGCTTAATGCCATGTGACGGCTATCGAGACGCACTTCCTTTTTTCATGCCGTAAGATCCTTGGGTATTAATCGGAGACGACATTGCCAATTCAAGGATTTCTTGTGTGGGTTGTGTTTAGACCTGTGACTATATATGAAAGAGAAAAACGTCAATGATGGAAATTCGTCACTCCTCGCCCACGCCCGGTGGCCTACCAAGTCACAGGTAGATGGAAGTCATGCGGATAGAAAAGTGATAGATCCGCTAGCTAATAGGCTCTGGGAAAGCAAAAGTTGTTTTGAAGATCAAACTCAACAAGTTGCAGAGATGAACACCCACATCTCAAAGAAAGAAAAATGTTTTTAGTTTGGTTTTGATTTTGGTTTATGTTTCGTTTCCCTTTTGCCAGTGTTATGTTTTCCTTGTGTTCCTATTTTTATGCATGGCTCATTATTCATCATTTTTTCAACCAATTATCATTAGCCCCGCCCCTTGCGTCTTCCAATCAGCTCCCTCGGCCAATTGTGTCCTGTCCAGGTGTTCCTCGTTACCTCTTCAGGTTGTCTATATATAGTTCCTGCTGCCCTCCTAGTCAGTCTTTAGCAGGTCATTGTGCTGTGTCATGCTGTAACTGCAACTTAGTCAAGTTTCAAGCTGTCATTCGCAACTTTCCAGTGAGTATTTTAATTTCCGTTTCACATTTTAGGACCACATGCAGAGCCGTTGCATAGCTCAACAGATGCACTGATGCTTAGCTGTGGAAAGGGCAAACTTTAAGGATCACCAGATGCAACATTTGCCACCACACTCACTATGCATCACAATGCCATGCATGCAAACCAAATTAGGTTTCTAACATTCTGCAGTTAGTCTGATTTAAGTATTTTGAAATGTCACAAAATAATATCCACTATTAAACAATCCGTTTTGTGATGTTGCCTTCCAAGTTGCTCTAATTCCAAGACATCCAAGACACGATGTATCCAAGACACAATGTATCAAACCCATTGAGGAATGTTTTTGCATGGAGATAGAGACAGAGCGATCCTTTCCGTCTGTCAAATCCTCAAGTTGCAGTGGCTCAATAGAAGCTGCTGCTGCTGAATAAATGACATATGACAGCTTGCTCGGGGTTTGCCAAATGGAGCTTTAAGGACAAGAGCATGAGGAGTAAAGGTTGCCAAATAAACCCCACACATTCCCAGAAATTATTTCACGAGGTGGATACAAAAATAAAAAGTCAAACATTTTATTTTTTTTGAAAATCAATAGTGCACCTAATAATCTTATTTATAGTTGGACAATTCCAACTGCGATTTTGTTGGCCAAATCTCTAAAAATAAAAAAACAGGCCCACAATGGAGTTGTCAGTTTTGAAAAAGCAAGTTTTAGGAGACTTTGAGTGACAAGCCATGCATGGGGATAAAATTCACTCCTGAATACTTGCTGAAGCAATTTTGCACAATTTATTGTGAAGTACAACTATTTGCAGTCTTCATTCCAGTGTGTTTCTCTCCCTGCAAAAAGCACCTCGACATTTACATCAGGAGTTTCGAGGAGATAAATAATGGCTTGTTTATTTGTTTCACTTTTTCGAACGGCAGCAGGTCGTTTGCTCCTCAGCGCTGGACGGCTTCTCTGTTAATAGGCTGGAAATGGCTTCCAGAATGTGCCTGTGCGAGTGTGTGCGTGGAGTTCATTAAAATACACAGATAAGATCATCATAACTTACGTACTCAACAAGGTTTTTTCGTGTTTCCTCCAGGCTCGGTGCAGATGATGCCACTTTTGTGAAAAACAAAACATAAGGGTGACAATAACACAAGGCCTTGACAATATGGCAGAAAAATATTTTGAACACAAAACATGCAAACAAGAAACTCTATTATTAAAAGTAAATCTCTAAAATCTATTAATGGGCCGTAATGAGTTGTACTAATTTTCCGGGAGAGTTTTTGTGGCATCTCTGATGTCCAGCTTGTGAAAATTGTGTTTAATTGGCCTTTTCTTAATCTTAAATGGGTTGTCCACTATACTTCATCTTTTTATTTTTCAAGCTTATTTTGACGCTATGAAAAACAACAAGCAGTTACGCATGACGGCAAGGCAACATTTTGCTACTGTTTATTCACATTTCTGCTGTGTCGGCGATATTCTGTAATTAAACTTTTTAATGGCCAAATGTTTTTGCAGCACTTCAGAGTGAGCTGTTTTATTTATAGCGGTGGAACTAATGACGCTAAATGAAATAGTTTTATAGACTCAAATACAATTACTACTTTGATTTTGTAAGGCACATGGTAGGTAGATGGATTTAATGAGCAATGATAAGTAAAAAAATAAATTAAAAATAGTATAACCTGTGCAGGAATGCAAAATTAATCCTCCCTTCCACACTAAAAAAAATATATTGTCAGAGAGGGAAGCAAACGCATTAATTTGACTTTGATTTGTGCTTGTGATTTGATTATTTGCGTTTAACTGAGCTTATGTCTGTGGCAATTTTTGGAGTAAACAACTCTGCACCTTATGAAAAAAAAGTTTTATTGAACTGCTGTTTGTGGGTATTGTGGCTGAGACCCACACAGAAGAACTCTGGTTTCCTCCAGATAAATCTGACAGGTAAAAAGGAAAGGACACCAAAAGAGGCCAGCGTGCTGCACATCTCCACGACAACTAGCGTCCTTATCGGCCCGTTCCAGCTCGTCCATAAAGCTTGCGCAACCTTGCTCCTACTGAATTTGAACATATTAGAATAAAATTGAATACAAACTAAAGAGATTTTCTGCGGACATTTTTCAATTTGCATTTAAATGACTTTTTTCCATCTTCTTCAAAAGTTTATCTTTCGTCTAAACTGACTGAAAAAAAAAAGTACAACTGGTTCATGAAGCAAATTTGAAGCTTCATTATGTCGTGAATAACATTTCAGAACAGAAACAATCGGGCAGAGGAGTGGTTAGATAATATTTTTTATTATAAGTGCGTGGGGAAAATGTAAGCTATCGTTTTTATGATCCTATTAAATATGAAAGCCTCCGCAAGATATGATTACTTTAAACTCTGTCTAAAGTATATTGAGTATGTCTATACTTTGAGCAAAGTTCCTTGTCACAGCAGCTCATTTGTTAATTTTAGTGTTTCTCCATGAAAGGGAAAATTGAAAAGGTATGAGAAGGTTATTGCAGTCGTTTGCTTTTATACTGCCGTAATTTCATTTTGCATACATTTAATTGGCCGTTGAGTAGAACAATCAAAAAGAGATTTGCTTGAGTTGAAAAACTACTTAAAAAAAAAAAAAATACAACTAAATAAACATTGACATTCATTGACCTGTGCCTATTAACACTGTGTTTGGCTTTTCAGGGATGGCTAATCCAATTTGGGAACCGGCGCAAAAAGAGAGGATGTCGTTAACATTGCACAGGTGAGTAGTTAAATGAGATTGCTCCCTTTTTTTTTTTAATAGCAGCTCTGTTTTGCTGCTTTTTATTTTCTATGTAAATTAAGCACGTATCTTTACACCCTCAACGTAAATAGCAGTCATTTAAGGAACATAATATGTTGTTTTTTGTCGACAAGTCGAGTCTCTAAGAAGCACGCGGTTTGTGGTGCATGAAGCCAAGTCCGAAGATAAACAGAACGGTTCCGCGTGGTGACACCTGCAAGCCCGGATAATGCCAGTGCAGATTGGAATCTTTGACTCAAATCCCCGTCGGAAGCTAGAGCGTCTCTCTGACTGTGCTTGAAATTTGTCCAAGTTGCAGGTGTCTGCTCATGATACTGCCATCAGAGGAAAGGGAACAAAGATAAAATTAACAATTCCCCACAGTTTGATTGACCCGTCAACTCCGCCAATGGCCGCCACTTTGACAAGTGCGATACAGTGTTGCATTTCTTTCAAAAGCATTTTATGATCTCGCCGTAAATGTATCCCCGAGGGGGGGGGGGGGGCGTCATAAAAAAGTTGTTTCCTGCATCCTTCATTATCTCCCTATTATAAAACACATCATTTAGAGCATTGCCGTTGATCTTTATTGACCTTGTCGTCAAGCCAAAATTCTTTATCGCATCGTTTCCATGTTTTATTTAGTAGCAGAAAAGAACATAACGCTGAGAAAGGATTGAAACTCCAGAAGATGAAGTCAGAATTTCTAATGTACAGTATCGTTTTATGACACCACAACAAAAGCTTGACATGAAAAAAAAAAAACTTAGAGGTAGACTAGCCTTTTGTTTTCGCCACAAGACTTTAGCAAAGGGGATGGCAAAGTCACAGGAGATTTATGAGGCAATGTTCAGCGCTCTTTAAGAGGATGCATACGGGAGTGTGCTTAATGATTTATTACCTCATGACATTGTGGAAATCAAAATGGATTTTAGAAACTGCTCAACTCTTAAATCCAGACCTGGAGGAATGTGATTTATGGAAGTGACACACTGTGCTCCTCCGTGGGCCTTTGCAAGCATGTGTGAAACTGCATTTTGGCCCCATTAAGCATACTCATGTTATGTACAGTTAGTGTCACGCCTTGTTGCCTATTTATTTTGCATGAATGTGCATTTATTCATTCTGTCACTTTTGCAGACGCTGCATTATGTAAAACATAAGGCTGTCTATGTGACTGGAGTTGCAACATTTGTTGTTTTGACGGTGGATGCAGTTTTTCTTTCGACTTGACATTTTGGCCTTATATGAAAAAGGTCATAATGAAGATGTTAATTGCATGATGAAAAAATCCCAGTGCCAGTGAAATTTGATTTTTTTTCCTAAGACACACGCTGAGCCTTCGCTGTCGGCATGGCTGCACCTGCTGCTGTGATGAATATTGTTCTCGCAGGTCACTGACCTCACATAATGCTCGGAAACGGGCCGCACCTGAACCGATCCGCCAAAATGAGCGCCGACACCTGTGAAGACGGCCAACCTGAGCACATTGTGCTAAAATCACAAAAGTTTCTGTAGTCTGAGTCATATTTTTCCCCGAGGGAACAGAGCTGGGTGAACCAATCGTGCACGAAAGCACATTTTTTTCTTACGTGGAAACAAAAATTTGAACTTTGCTCTTTTACTGGGGCACAGTATAAACCCGGAAAGAACAAACCTCAAAGGCAAAACAGTAAATTTAAAAGGACGAATTGAGGAGTAAAGGATAGATGAGTCATCGGCATTATCATTCTTGTTTGTCAATAATTATGAATTCCACCTCTAGAAGATACATTGGCCTTGACTGCACCTCGTACTTAATTTGTAACATGCATCCATAATTGATATTTTTTCTCGCCGTCTCATCTTGTAATGCCTCCAGCGCTTTTTCGCCATTCTCAGGTGATTTTTATTCATGCACACTTACTCATAGTGCAAAGTATGAGTTTTTGTGCCACCTCTGTTTGCAATAGAGTATAACTCGCCTGGAAAAGTGAAAGTCATTGTTTCTGAATATTTCATCTAAAGACGCCTCGCAGGAATTGACGTGCGTGCGCGCGCTTTCGCTGGAAATTAACTAATGACTTTTTGTTAAATAGCCTCCAAATGTCCCTGGTAAGTTTATTAATGAAGTAATTAAACATAAGGCATGACTCAAATAAGATATTCTGTTTCAGTCTCTTGTTGTTCTCTTTGCGCCACTTCATATATTATTCAACAAAAAAAGCTTTTTACCAGCTTTATTTCCAGAAAATAGACTCTTGTTTTTACTTTTCCAGGGTCAACCCATTGGGAAGGGCATTAGCCCTACTACTCTATTTCAAACGACATTACGTGGCATTCCCAACAAGGGATGATTCAGTTCGGTTTAAAAATAGCAACCTTGAAAAACATTTACACGCTATAGGGCAGGTCGGTCACACCATTTGTGTGAAGTACGGAGGTAAATGCTAGCGTCAGCATGACATATTGTTTTTTTACTGCCTAATTGTACCAAATTAATTAATGTATAATTTTTTTCAAGGTTTTTTTCCGATACTGTAACTGCACAGAAAATGCAATTTCAAACAGGCTAGCTGCAAATTAAGCATACTGTGCCGTGACATACAGTTTGACATCCATTCAATTTTCTATACATCTTTTACATTATATTTCCTTTTACTTAATGCATCTTTTTGAATGTTTTTTTAAATCCCTGTATAGTCAATTTGAGTCAAGGAAATGTCAAAATGATTTATACATGTTTACTCTCCAATGCATCTTTCATCTGCCCACACATACTGACTCACTCTCATCCAGTCTCTCTTGGCAGAGCTCCGCCAGTTAACTGGGCTTGTAAATCATGTGTACAGATTCAATGGAGAAAAGCTTGTCACCGACGGCGCTTACCTGACTCAGCATCTTTATAACTGTCCTCCAGGCAGAAGGCACCACGGGAAACATGTTGAAGGGGTCAGGGAGTGAGTTTTAAAGAGGACGATCAGATAACTAATTGTATTTCTTCGTGGAGGCGAGGTTAGAAGAAGAGAATGAGTCATCATGGAACTTTCTTGAAACAGTTTTCAAACAATTTCACTGGCATTAGCCAAGGCCGCTCAGATGAGGCAATTATTTTCTACATTTTCCGCCATCCCCCCATAGAGGATATACTTGCCCCCCGGCCCCCCCAAAGAAAAAAAAAATCCTAGCTCCGCCTGTGATCTTAGTTGAGTTCTTATTTTAAAAAAAAAAAAAAAATGACAATCTGAACATTTTGGACCTCTGAGGTGTTTAAGCCATTTTTATCCAGTTGAATAATTTACGATCACTGATTTTAAAGATTTATATTTTGATGTACATTTTGCTCACCCACACAGGAATTTCCTTTGCTACGCTTTTTCAGGGCATAGTTATTTACTGCCTCATCTCATGCAAATGAGCTTCGCTGGTAGTATTGTGAGACAAAGTTGAGATGAGAGGGCATTGGGGAGGCTTTCCCTTTTTTTGAAAACCACAATGCCAGCTTTTTCTTCATTGTTACTGAAATCTAAAGTGCTCATTTCTGCATTGATAACAATTAGATGTATCTTTCTGTGACTCATCATTATCACTCATAAAAATCAACGCCATCCCACGCTCAGTCAACTCACCTTTTGTATTATTCACTCGCGCCCACTTCATCTTCTTGTGAACATAAGCCTCAAAGTAGTTTCAAGATGAAATTTATAGCTTGTGATGCAAGCAAGAGGCCAAGGCTATGCACTGACCCCTCCCATTAATTTGCAGCCCTTTGGCTAATGGCCCTGCTGCATATTGTCACAATTCCAATACATTATTTACAAAAAAGCATGCATATTAAGGACCGAGGACGCTGTTGTAATCCTTCCAGTCGTACATCTTCCTTTGTTTGATCAACATTATAATTTGTATTATATGTACGATAAAAAAGAAATCTTCTCATTCGCAAACACTGCAGATAAGAATGATTAAATTGTCAATTGAGAGAAAAATATTACAATAATGATGGTCATCAAACAAGCATAAACAATTCAATGAAACTAATTTAATGTTCCACAATAGGTTTCATAATGCTGATTTTTTTTTTTTTTTTTTGCCAGATCTGTGCAGTGTGCCTCCTCGGCGGACGTAATATCACAAATGCATATTTAAAACGACCATGAAGCAATTCATAGCAACACCGCCGCACATGTCCACGGGCTACACTTGACATTCCCATTGCGGCGTGCAATTATGTTACAGAAATTGAATTTTCAGACAACGGACAAAGTCAGCATTTGGTTTTAATGGCTTTGAAAAGGTGAATTTTAATTTGTTCGTAAACATGTTGCATATTTTGTCAAATTGATAAGTTTTATGTTCTGATATTGTGTTCATTTGTTCTTTTCTAAACGGTGTCAGGTCGTACCGAGCTCCTTATTGTGGTACCAAAATTAAATGGTACCACAAAAGTTTAGAAGTCCCTGACACAAATCAAAGGCCCCTGAAAATGAAGAAAAAAAAATTAAATAATATATTAACATAAATTAATAATAATCAAAAAATATATATTAATTAAAATAATAACATATTTTTTTAAATTGTTAGGCAGCTTGTACATTTTTTAAAGACAACATAATAACGAGATAGGTCATAAAAAGTGTCAAGCTGGAGGTTGTACAGCTCAAGCTTTAGAAAACAAGCTTGTATGTGTTGTTGCTCTGCGCTGTTGCATAAATATGCAAAAAAAGCTTTGTTTCAAAACTCTAGGGACCAGCATGTATTCATGTACAAAATGTACTCATCAATCTGCTGTTAAATACCCCATCCTTCACTTTTTCTTTCTTGAAATTTCCCGAGCTCAGCGGGAAACAAAATTGCAAGGAAGCCAACGAGACACTTTCCAAAAAAGAACATATCAATCGTAATTGAAAGTAGGTGAGATCAAGCATGCGACAGCGATGGCTTGTCCGGGTTTTGGAAATTCCTCCGGGTATGCTAGCTGTGGCTGTGGAGGTGAATGTGGCCGGTGATCTGTGAAGTGTGACACACCTTTCCCTCTGAGGTGGCGGTGTCAGGACAGAGCGTCACCCTTGGGACACTGACAACCAGCAGCATATTCATTTTTGGGATAATTTATGGTTAATATTGTTTGGATGTTCTGTGTTACCTCCCACGAGGACACATCTATACCTGAAAGCCACAGTTTCCTCCTGTGAGCCCGCAGCTAAGTATCATTTCCTGTCTTGACATGAAGATGCATGTTTGCACGACTCCGAAGGTGGCGAGACTGTCACTCATGCTAATGCCGGCAGACATTTGTGTGTGTGTGTGTCTCTTAGTCATTTCCTGTGTGCTGAAGCATTCAGACATCGGCAGCTGTCCACTCTACTTTCAGTCCCTGAAGATCCGAAAGGGCTTGACGTTGTACCACCTAAACACGGAAACCTTCTTTTTTTTTTTCACCCCACTTCTGGGCTTTTCGTTGATTCAACCTAAGAGGGAATGAAAAAAAAAAGATTCCACCTGCAGAAGGTCATGGAGAATACCCCGGCAATCACTCAGATGTGATCTAATGTTCACCGTGGCATAACTGATGACTCATGTAATTGACATTGTATAACTAATCTTTCAGATCCCCCTCGGTAGCTGATAGTTTGTCGGAGCTGAACCAAAGACCTTAGAAATTTGCGATATTAGAAGAGGTGACCTGCGGCTCATCTCTTTCAAAGAGGGGGAATGACACTTAAAATTCATGGGGACTATCAGTGTCATCTTGTTCAGTCAAGGTTCTCTCTAATTTGCCAATGTGATAAGAGAAATTGAAAATGATTTCGGTGATTATTTTACCATCTGCGATGTTCAATAAAGAGAGGTCAAAGAACTCTTTTACATTTAAAATAAATAAAAAATATATAGAAAATAACAGATACATTAGAATATATATGTATTTATATAGAAATAAAAATATATATTTATAAAACTAGTTGCCCTTCATCAGAATTCAACAGAAAGAGAAATTGAAAATGATTTAGGTGATTATTTTACCATCTGCAATGTTCAGTAAAGAAGGGTCAAAGAACTCCTTTATTTATATAAAAAATTAAAAAATAATATATATAAAAAATAAATTAAAATATGTATTTATATAGAAGTAAAAAATTATATATTTATAAAACTGGTTGCCCTTCATTAAAATTCAAGCGTGAGAGAAGCAAAACCCAAAACAGTTTCATTCTTTGTACCAGCATTGACATTTTCAGATCCACTTTAACCCACAAAAAATTTCTATTCCGGTCCATCTTTAGCACCGTGTTGTAAATTCCTAGGCAAGCTCCAGACATAAACACTGTAGAAGAGGCCATTGTTCCCTATTACAAAGATCCTGTTGGTTGTTTCAAAGAGATAAGATGAAAATGCAGCAAATTGATTTTTGTATAT
Organism: Syngnathus floridae; assembly: GCF_059516105.1. Classification (NCBI taxonomy): domain Eukaryota; kingdom Metazoa; phylum Chordata; class Actinopteri; order Syngnathiformes; family Syngnathidae; genus Syngnathus; species Syngnathus floridae. Next base: position 2,385,847 of record NC_142424.1, on the reverse strand, counting down.
ATATGAAAAATGCAACACCCTGAGAAGCACTTAAGTATGTACAGAGCAAGTAGTCCACTGTTTTCTCCACTATTAATATTCCGTGTGTATCGCAAGTACTTCAGACTGTGGTAAAGTGTAAAAGGCACTTTTCAGTGAAAGCTGCTTTAATGAGTGAGCATGTGAGAACATTTATCACCATGCAGTCTTCGATCGCTAACAGACCATTATGGTTGCTCTGGTAATTTTAGGGCTGGGTCCCATAGTGAATATTACTTTTTATTATAACACCATGTGACAAGTGATACATTGTGAAGGGTTGAATCATAAATATCAGCTGGATATTACTGGGATGGGATTCTGCGACTGGGTCTAAATATTGTATGGAAAAGCATTTCTTGTTTAAGATTTTTTTGGCATGCACTCAATTTTATCAGAGTGCTGGAAATTTTGTAGTCCTAATGAAGATATCCCAACCATTTCAAATGGTTCTTCCAAGGGGTTCAATCTTCCCCCTGTCTCATAATTAAGTCAGTATATGAGCCATAACGACTGAACTCTCCTGAAATAAAGCATTTTGAATTCCTCTACCATCTGTTCATTTGCTGCTCTGCTGCCGCCTCCTCGCATCGCAACTATCATATGGATTGTCCGTCTGGGCTGGGCGATGGAATTTAGAAGGATATGCTGAAAAAGATGTTTGACACATTTGGAATTTACTATAATTTGTGCTTTAGTATTTTATTATGACTAAGAGAGCTGCTGGTTGAATTTTTTTATTTTTTTTTATCAAACATCACAGACAAAACTTTAACGATAAACTCCTGTTCTTACATGTAAATCGTGTGGTGTGCCTCAAGGTTCTATTTTAAGTCCTTTATTGTTCAGTATATATAAGCTCCCAAACAGTTATTTAAAACCATAAGTTATAATATACTGATTTATGAAGAAATTCAGTTAACTCCAAGGGGTTCACACTTTTTTTTAAAATGTATATTGCACAAAACTGTTTTATGGGTAACTGTAAAAGTAATTTCGAAATTCGTACATGTTTTCATACAACCATGTACACCACTGACTTTGGCTTTTCTCAACACCCTTGGGATCCAAACAAGCTTTTACCCAAAGGTCATGTCAAATAGCATGTTCTTGTAGAAACCTTACCTTAGCCCATGAGAATTCTTTTACGGATGTTCAAAGTCAGGAAGTGCTGATAAAGATTCAGTTTGCACTACCTCACTGAAGACGTGACACCAAAGAAAAAAAACCATCAGCAACTTATAAAAATCGTTTTTTAAACGAAGCATCTGAAGACTTAAATGCGCATATTAAAGCAAAGAGAGCAGGACAGTTTTTACAAGCCGTGATGTGCTACATAAACTCAATGTTTCATCATTTATTTAAAAAAAACTCTCCAAAGAACTTCAAAGCTCTGAAACCGACCAATCTTGTTGTACATGTACAAGCCTGTTAAATGGTCTGGCAAGATTTTCTCCTTCACTTGAATCAAATTAACTTTTAAACATCCGACATGAACGTATACGTCCGGAATCAACGCAGTTTCTTCTCTTTTGTTTAAATAAATAAAAATAAGCAGATCCCCGTGTGCAAGCGTTTGGATGCTTCTGCATTAAAACACGCCTCATAAAGTTCAAGGCCTCGGAGCGCAACAGAAATAGTTTCAAATTTACCACAGTCACAGGCAAGGTAGCTCATTTAGCCTCTCATCCCTTAGAGCCAGTTATGACTCAGGCACAGTGTAAACTGTAACCTCCCTCAATTTGCACAGATGCTTCTGGCTTATTGCTTCATTATATCCATCCGGCTTGTAAACCGCAGCAAACTAGAATCGTGCTTTTATTTTAACATACATTATCATCACTGAAAGCGCAACCCGTTTATATAAAAGTCTTCCTTTTTTTGTGTGTCGCCGTGAAATCATTTATCTGGACTTAAGTCGCTTCATTAGGCACACCTGCACAGTCACACGAGAGACAACACACTCAGGTTTGACTTATTGTAAAAAAAATAAATCTCAGTTATTTATTGCACATGACTAATTTTGGTAAAGATTTTAGCGAGAGTCATGACAGACATGAGTTGCTTTGACGGGCCACATAAAATGATGCGGTGGGCCAGATCTGACCCCCGGGCCTTGAGTTTGACACCTGTGATCTAGAAGATACATAAAAAAAAATCACAAAATATGCAAAATAGATTAAATTATTATCATTAAATTCTATTAGTAATGACAAATGTCTTAAAATAGTGTTTGATGTCATGGCTTCATCTGACATTTTGTGACTCCATGTCTTGATCTTGCAACATTCTGGTCTGCAAATGAGTGGAAAAAACCAAAATAGCCTCAAAAGGTGTTTCCAGCTAAGAGATCAAATGTTCTTATCATGCAATCATCTTGAAAGGGGGATCAGATATTCGTCACTGACGCTTCCTTTAGATGTACATGTCAGGGCCTGAGATGCTCAAACCGCGTTTTGCTTCAGAAACTTATATAGACAGCCTTCACAAATTCACTCTTAAAACTTTATTTTCAGTAGATGTTTTTCTTTTTTTTAGGCGCAAACAAATCAATGTGGATCTGGGAGTTTCGATGGCACGGGTGACTTTTCTTTGGCTTCCGCTCAACCGTGGATGCTATTTTTGCTGCTCACTCCTGCGTTTGCACAAGAACTCCATAAAGCAATGCTACTGAAATATTTTTGGACTCAATATGTCTTGATCTACATAGCAAACAGGATATTTTATGCAAACCCATGCTGACATTTGTTAGGTTCTAATATTCTAATTCACTTTTCTTCAGAACCAAATAGCATAAGGCTGATAATGGTCTACTGTGGTTGTTATTAATTATGCATAATATTCCACTTTGCAGTAGTATCCGACTTTAATTTGGATTTTCTTAAAAAGAGAGAGAGCGAGACTGCCAACGGCGTGAGAGAAAATAGGCCCGGAGGAGTAATTACCAGTCTCCTTGCCTGAAGAAAATTCAATCGGAGAGGTTTTGAGTGGATAATAAAATAGGTTGAGTTATAGTTTTAATATCTAAATTCGTCATGATTTCTTTGATGCTAAGAATTCCTCTACTTTGAATCTCCGCTGTCAACAAATCAAAACAGTTTGTCCGTTTTAAAATACCTGTTTTGGTTCCGTTGCACTGTCTGTCAAATGCCACGAGAGTTTACCATCTGACATATTGTGTAGTTATTCTAATGTGTATGCGGGTCACCAGTCATGTATTTTTCTAAAGCACCAATCCGCTCACTTATTCAGCATTCTGTCAGAGAGAGGCGCACGGCAAAATTCAATTTACTGCTCTGCATAGCTGGCTAAGGGCAAAGAATGTCGCCTTGGCTGTTGCTTATAAATATGGATTTGGCAGACACTGACTCCTATCACAGGGAAAGCTCTGATTTACGGTAAAAGTGATTGTCGCGTGTTTAACCCAGATCGCGGTGGACAGAATATTTAAAAATATATATATATATATATATATATATACATATATTTTTAAATATATATATTATTATTATTATTATATTATATTTTATATGTATATAAATATATATATTAGGGATATATATATTAGATGGCAAATATAAGGCTATGCAGTTCACCGGGTGAAAATAAACACAAGGTGCATTCCCAGCCTCGGCTGTAAGCTTATCAGCATACATCGTTTCTCCGGCTCTGGTATTTCTTAGAAATGTCGGCAAAAGTGCAGCGACTTCTATTTTGCTGCTTTCTGATTAATGATGTGCACCACGATGCTTTGCTTGTAGAGGGACTTGTTTGTTCCGCATTGTTCGGCCGAGAGCTGAGAAAAAATAATGTATTATCACTTGAATAACTTCGCCTCTTCTATTCTAAAATTTAGAGCGTTCCAAATAAAACAGATCCAATATCTGCTGGTTGGATTATTCATTCCCTTTTTATTAAGGGAACTGGGGCTCATTTTCTGAACAACTGAGGACGATATGGCTCTGACATGATGAGGGTTCACTTGTTTAAGACAAATCAGGCTATAAAATATTAATAAATGGATGAGGAGCCTAGATTTAGTGCTTTGATTTGACATTTAGTATGAATGAAAAGTTGATTAACTTTTCGTGTATGAGGCCGCCGTGTCTCAGATTCCGGATATAACTAATGAGAACAAAATTAACCGTCAGAAGGTTAGCGACTTTTTATTTCTGGTCTTCTTTCACATTTAGAAAATTGTACTTGCATGACTTTACAAAGTTGCAGTGCATTTTGTAACAGGAGGTTAAAAGCCTTGTTGACGATGGAGTCGCGGCATCGCTTGTAACACACAAATTAATCTTAAAGTGCAATTGGGAGTCCATTTGCACTCCAATTTTACAGTACGGCTCCAAATGACGCCATTTAAACCTCTGAGGATTTGGGTTCATAATAAATGTGATTTGTTTTGCTTCTTTTCTATATCTACACAGCACTGCTTTAGGCAGGAGATGACCTCTCATAAAATCCTAATTAAGGTAATGTGGGACTGAGCGGCGGAGCCTTTGCATGCTGATGGTGATAAATGAGCGTCCCTTCCTCGAGACACCAAAGGTGAAAGTTGCCTTTGAGTTCAGGTGGCCCTGTGTGCCTTATTATCCCGCAGACAATGACGGCGGCGTCTGCGAAAAGCAATAATGAGCTAGCAAACGCTTTGCTTTGTAGCCAAAACACAACAGCGCCTTTTTCATGTTCAGCTACACAGCGAGACATCGACTTTGCAAAAAAAGCCATTTGGAAAATGTATTCCCTTCGAGCCGAAAGGGTAATTTTTTCTCCATTTGCGGCGAATAAGACAATCAAGTCTGGCATGTGAGCTGTAATTTACGTGGAACAGCTCGTCTATATCAAAGCCATCGGATTTGAATGAATCTCAGATAGCCCGCCACTTTAATTTAACAATCCCGAATCAAAAGCAAGGAAATACGAAGCTTCCATCGCTGGCTTAGTGAGGACTGTCTAGGTTTTAGATCATTGAAGTCCATCAACACAGGACAGCTGATTTCCAAAACATCTATCATGCACAATTTGACGCGGGATGGATTTGAGCTTGCCCTTTGCCTGATTGAATAGTCACCATGCTGAGCAGGCTAGATCAGCTGGGGTGTGCGATCAAAAAGCTCAACAGTGGTTCCGTCTTTTAATTTAGTCATTTTGCTTCACTACATGTTTCATTTCTACTTCCAGATTTTAGTCTGTGAGACTTAATGTGCATCCTATCTATGTCTGCTTCCTATCCCTGACAGTGGAGTGAGATTTGTTACTTTATAATCTACTTTTCTCTGGCAACAGATAAGATTATAATCTCGTTTAGCTTTGAGCCCGATGTTTGAAATCGGTTCCTTTGGTGATCGGAATACAATATGTCAGAAGTGGACTGTTAGCCAGGCCACCATATGACATCAGACACTCAAGTTTCTGTTTTTAGATTTAGATTGCAAATGCTTTAGATCCTCGTTAATAAGACAACAAACACACACGTAAAAAAACGTCTGTCTTTGAAAGGCTACAAACTTGAATTCAATATGAAATCATATTTTTCAAACTATAGTGTGCCTTTAAAGCATATCAAAGGATGTTCAATTAAAGTTTAATGACTTATTATTTTCTGTCCTGCTTTGATTCCCGTAACTCCTTCACTGCCAGCCCAGTTAAAATAAAACTTGGACGTCTTTATCCATCAATGGTACTGAACGGGTTAATGCGTCTTAGATATGGAATTTCCCCAAACAGACTTGTTCATTGAGACTGCACCTTCGATACTGTATTTGAATAATTCTCATTTGCAATGCCAAATGCATCCTTACCGTTTTTCATCGCAATAAAGTTTGGGCGAGATTCTTACTGACAAACGATCACATAGCGCTTGATATCACTCCCCATTCTATCACTTTGTGTCATCATACCTTTCATCCCCCTACACCAAAGAACCATCAGCCATGACAGATCATTGTTTCTTGGGAGGCAAGAAAACGTCTGTCAACCTCACTGTTCTTTCTCCTGCCCCTCATCTTTGTTCACTTATAATTAACTGAGCTTTTGCATGGCTGGATTTCAAAAAGGCTAGTGGAGCAAAACAGCCCCGGCTCACTTTCAACTCAATCTTTTATCTGAATTGTAGGATTTTAACAGTCAATGCATAATAAAATTGCCAGACGGCAAGGATAAAATTCAACAATGGATCAATTATAAGAAAGAGAGTTATGTAACTTGAGCTCCGAGCTGTAGGGCTAATTGATAAGTGTCTTGTGAATCCTTAAAAAGCCTTGAAAGGCATTGAAAACATGGATCTAAAACTCCACAATTGCAATATAGAAATAAACGTGAGCACATCTTCATTAACGTCATGAGACAAGGCAAAACGCCAGATTGCGTTTTATTACATATTTACTTCCTTTTTTTTGTCAGCACTCGTTAAATAATCCGCCAGGGTAGCCATGAATAATTAATCGTGGTAGATCTCCCGTTTACCATAAATAAGCAAATACCAAGTAAGCTTCATTTCATGGGACTACCCGCGTTAGTGTCGATGTTAATTGCGCAGACTAAACAGACATGATAAAATGGAATTTGAATAAAAATTGAAAATAAAGACTTTGGGGGATATGGTTTTGGAATAATAAAAGTCGGCATCTCCTTCAAAGCACACACGGAAGGTCATACAGCTCAAGCCTCGACACACATTTGTCGTAAAAAGAGCGAGTGCTGTGCCATTTATCTTCCGACTCAGCAGAAAACGCTTTTCTTCTCAGAGTGACATTTGCATTTTCGAATGTTAACCTCGGAACTATTACAAGAGCTTCGATATGACAGACGTTGAGGTTTGTCCTCCAAAAAAATGACACCGACTGTCAGTGATGGAATTGCATAGGTGATAATTGAAGTTCGTGTCATGTCGCCGGGGATTTTATGTCAAGATCGGTGCCCTGGCTTCTTTGCGTTAGGTCGCACAAAGTGGAAATGGAGATTACCCTGACTCAGCATTTTCTTAATGTAGTCTCCACCCAAGCTACGAGACTAAATACATTTGACCTTTGTCTGTCTCCTCCGTAAAGGTCACTTGTCAGCACTTTCCAGGTCAAGTTCACAATTTCCGAGATGGCTGTCCCATGTCGAAATAAGAACTCGATTCGTTTGGAATGATGTCAAGATTCAACCAAACATCTTTCATAGATTAAAATACCGTCTTTAATCGTTGTTTGCTGTTTATTCCTTCTCTTCAATTTGAAATCTGAGGATTTTACATGGACTCTGTACCAGCCTCTGATGGGGTCACTTTCCACTCACCAGGTGGAGAGCTTTTATAGATCTTTGATTCATCAAAAGGCAGCATCCTACAAAATGATGAGACGAGTCAGCCTTGATTTATCAAAAAGCTGAGCGAGGAAAGGCATCTTACATATTTTTTTCTCTAACTCCAAAATTGCACGTGGTCGTCTATGAGATCTTCGTACTGTGTGCTTTCCATTCACCTGTCGTATTTATTCAGTGTACTACAAATCATTTCAAACCCCGATTGATCTCATCGAGTCTGTGTGCCTTTCAGATTAGTCAGACTAACATCTGATGCTTCCTCTTGCATTTGTTTTCTGACTCATATCCGACCTCCAGTCTCTTCAAATCTGGCTGCGAGTCATCATTTGAAATTTTCAAAGGTTCTGGACAAGAAACAAAAACAAGCCGGATTTTCAGGCTCCAATTACACATCTTGTCTTTGTCTCAGTTTTTGCCAGACAAACTATAAATAGTGCTTTCTTTTAGTGGAATCTGGATTTGTGTGTTCTTGCATGAAAATAAAAAGCCTAAAAACAGACATCTAGCAATCTCAAAGGTGTCAAGGCCCATCTTCTTGTCCGCTCCGCTACGAGCGAGGCCCCTGCTATCATCGCACGGTCTATCTTTGGAGTTCACATAGCGGGCTAGCCTGGAGAAGGCCGATAAAGAAAAATGAGTTCAATTTCGTCCATCTGAGAAAGTGTGCTTGTTAGAGCGGAGAATCCATTCCCCTTTCTCCGGGACCTTTGATCTGGGATTACACAGGACGCGCCACGATGAAGGCTCCACGTTTGGCCCGAGAGCGCTCACGGCCGAGCCGCCCGAGGTAGTCGTACGCTCTGATGTGAAGCTGAGGAGTAAGCGTACAGGCTCAAAAGTGGATTATTACAAGGCCGCCAATTTTTCAATCAGTCGAGTTGAAGCGAGAAGTGCCTCATCCAAACTTGCCTTGAAGCGCAAAGAATGAAGAAGCTCTCTTTTGAAATGTACCTATGAAGTCCATTGGGTGTTACATTTTATTTTAATTGCCTTTTTGGCCGAGGCTGTTGTTGATATCTTGCAAGTTTTTTCAAACAAAAAATGCGGACTGTGTTTCTTTAAAGGCAATATCAAGTTTTTGTGTACGATGAACAAATTCAGGTAGACGACTAATAAGCGTTGCAAGACTATCGATACAGATGGATGACTTCAGAAGGGCGAGAAAAGTGATGACAAACGGCAAAAGACCGAAAAAGACAATTTAAAAATACTATTTTCAGTTTCTGCATTGAAGTGGAGAGGCCCTGTAAGATTTTTTTCAAATAGCCCCAAATATTTTGGAGGCGAGCATTAGTAGCTCACATTCCCAGTTCCCAGTAGCTGTTGTGAGTTAGTTTAGCAATTAGCATTTCCATGACTTGGAATTATTTTTGCTGTAAAAATTAAAATGCCAGTTCTTTTTCTTCTTATTATTATAATAATAATAATTATTATTATTATTATTATCATCATCATTATTATTATTATCATTATCATTATTATTATTATTATCATTATTTAACATGTTCCAACACTGATAAGCCATTTCAAATGGCAAAGTTTGTTATATTTCAAAAGGCATATTGCTAGCAGTGACATCCACTAGCCAGCTGCTCCGTTTGCCTTATATTTTTTTTCACAGATCTTTTCCATTGCTGCACTATTTTGCACAGTAACGGCCTAAAACCGGCACGAATTTCAAATCTCCACTGAGAAAAGTAACTTTCATAAGCCTTTTTTCTTATTGCTTAGCAACTGGATAGCAGACATAGGTCTAAAATCACTTCAAACTGTATACATCATTTATTTATCGGCTTCTCTCCGGCCCCTGTCTTGTTTCCTCTTTGCTTCCTCTCTTTGGATTAATGTTGTGATCTTAGCATTATAAATGGGCTTTCTGGCAGAGCTTGTATTAGATTTGTTTCGATGAGATTCATTCCAGCCCCTAACTCTGGTCCCTGCTTATGTGGCTTGTTTTCTTGATGAATGCACGCTGCCCTGTCAACAGCCATTTGCAAAACCTCTTCTCATAAATACATCTACAGATGAAGAGAAAAATCCTCCCGCATTGGATGGAACATCTGACCTTTTTGCAATGACACCAGCCACAAGTTTGATCAATTCAGACATGTTAGAATTCAACATAATTCAAACAATGAATGTGATTTAAAAAGCAAAGTAGACTTTTATTTGTTTATCTGAACCCAATCTTTCAGTCTAATTTTATTTTATTGGGCTAAGCGATATTATTAGCAACTACAGTTGTCATTTTTAGAGGTGGGGGTGTAATAAATACATGAAATAATTTTTACTTAATTTTAGATCAGGCCTGGAAAAGGAATCCTTTGTAGTCACAAAACAAAATAGATTTTAAAAATATTCCTATTGACGCTTCTTTCAGCGTTTGTGCTGTTCCGAAAGATAAAGGACAAAATAATTACCGACACGGCGTGACAGCTTGACAGCTTGAATGGAACGCAACAATACTTAACATTACTTAACAAAATACGGGTACATCTACTGTACAAGACACAAGCAGCTGCATAATTGCTACAGCGCCCATGTTGACAGGCTTCGTCAAGCGCTCGGCGCCGATGACAAGAAAGGAGAAAATGAGGTTCAAAAGCTCAACAAAGCACTTTCTTCCAACATCTTGCTTCCTTTCAAATCAAGCCACAATCTTGTTTTTCTAACATCACCGAGCAAATAAGGTTGTCGGATGTCACCAAATGAACTGCTAGTTGTTAAAAAAAAAAAAAAAAGCATTTAATGCGAACAAATTCCTGAATCAAAGAAAACGGTAAGACTAGGAATCAAAATTGCATCCTGTTGTTTTTTTTTCTTTCCACCGCTGAACCCAAGAGACAACGGCATTATCTTACTCAAACACAAAGCGATGCAAGCAACAGAGCGGGCTTTCTATTCTATGGTCTGTCTGTTTTAATGTTGGCAGATAACCTTAAGTTGGGAATTTATAGCTTTGCAGAAGCGCGGGGGGTAAAACAAGCATGCGGTCATGGCGTTGTGATTCAATCAAACTCACACAGCGTTAAACATCTAAATGATGACAATGCATTTTAATTTGGAACCAAAAAACATCGCTGTTTTGTAGCCTGAAGGGGCTTGAGCCGTGCAGCGAAAACATCAAAACAAAATGAAATTGCAAACAACTGAAAAATTCTGGCCCCCGTATCCGATGTCAGTCAGTCAAGACCGAACTGGGAACAAAAAAAACTTTCTAACCGCAGACACGAAATGATGCGCTATTGTTCCATTTTCAAAATTAAATGTAGCAATCGGTTATCCCCAAAGATTGGAGCCTTGACAAAAAAACCTCAGGACGGGATTGCACTACAGCTTCTGAGTGTATTTGTGTTTTCCCAGGACGAAAAAATGGGAGGTCAGTCATCAACGTATGAAAAGCTAGCCAAAGCCAGCCAGACAAGCGTGGTGAAAGCCTCAGAGAGTAAACGGAGTCAAGGTCTGTTATGGGTCTCGTCTCCCTTGGCCAAAGTCATGAGGCTGCCAGAGAGCGAGAGGTGTGCAAAGGCGATTTCTTTTTCAGCGGTATCAAACCCAATTGGCTGGGCTTGGAGGGACAGCTGCTCTCTTGCAAAGTGCTTGACACATTGATGGATAATAATGACTGGATGTAACCATTGGATGCTAATACCAACCAGAGAGCAAATATGGCATGAATGACTCCATCTATCTCTCTTGAAAATTCCCCCAAGCGTTTATTCCGTATATTTGTGTGGTGGAAATCTAACCTCAAAAATGTATTTGGGATTTTATGAACTGGCATTTTTAAAAACAAAGTTCCGTCTCACTTTGAGCGTGTGGTCTCTCTGGACCCCCTTTTTTTTTTTAAACGCAAGAAAAGAATGCAAAATTAAATCACTCTGGGGAATTGATAAATGATGCTCTCTTGATTTAATTTGTATGGTAAGCAAAAGCCTTCCCCAAACTAAAGTGTCATATCAATTATGTCCTAACATGCGGACACGGTGATAAATAACCATATCGGTTGGCCTTTCACTTGAGGGCTTTCGAGTTTGCCGTCGATGATGAAATATGAAAATGAGTGATTGCCCAATGCTAACAGGTAAATGTGTGTGTGGTTGGGTGTGTGCGGACATGATGAGTGTTGTGTCACTAAGGTGGCCTGTTTCTATTAACCCTTACCTGTGCCACCAACTCTCTGGGGAGGTGATTATTCTCCAGCCTGGCTAATGGTCCTTAGTGACAGCACTTAATGAAAATTAATGGCCCGCTCAAAAGACACCGCGCACACAAATACAGAGACTTCTCCCTTCATCGATGCACATTATTGCTATTGCTAAAATAGCATCCGCCGCCGAAAAAAACTATCTACCCAATGCTTGAATATGACATTTGGTTTGGTGAAGTCGAGCAGTTTTGGTAAAGTCGTTGATGTAATGTATATATATGTATACATATCTATATGCTGTAATTTTCGGACTATAAGCCGCACTGGACTATAAACCGCACCAGCTAAAACAAAAAATTTGCGAAAAAAAGTCGCGGCTTATAGTCCGAAATTTACAGTACGTACAAATACATATACTTTTACTTAGTTCAGTAGATTTGTATGTTTAATGTGAAGTATCATAAAATAACAACGTTCAATACACTTCATTAATCTCACCTCTTTTTTTGTAGATTCTTGCTGTGGGGGATTTGTCTAATATTAGTGATCAAATTAGCCCATTTGTGTCTTCTCATCAGCAAGATGACATGATAAAGGGTTAATTGGGTTAATTGCAAAATGGCACACACATCCGATTCTTAGCGTAGGGGGCAAAGGTGACGGGGGGGTAGCAGTAGCTCACGTGAGGCACGTTAATAAAAGCAATGCGGGGGTCGTAATCGTTTTTAGATTCGGCTGTCATTGTACAATTTGTCACGTGTGTGCGTAAAAGGAAGTGTCACAGTGTCAAGTGTTGGCCAATAGGAACGTACACAATTCTATTCTTAGATTTTTACTATACAATCAAGGGAAGGGCGAAGAGGTTGCCCGATTATGATTGTGTGACATTCACAATGCAATCAAAGGACATTAATAATGCAGTTAAATTGGATTGCTGTGTACACCTGCTGCGCTAAAGCGGTCTAAGGCCGAGATAAGAGCAAATATGACTCCTTGTTGACTCTTGCAGTTTCAGCTGCTTGATAGTTGCCCTCCGCCGCTATCCATGCCCCCCGCCTGATGTGTTCCAACACTTTTAATCCGCCTCACACACTCTGCCCTTCTGTCTGACCTCCAACCCGCATCCCTCTTTCAGTCCCTCTGACACCCCAATTCGTTCCGTTCAATCAGATGGAGGCAACACGTGCGGCAAGAGTGCCATCTCGGGTTATGACGTGATTTTCTACTCGCCCATCATTTTCACCATGTGTCTGAAGATGGAGTTTGCAAGCCCCTGGAGAGTCTGCGGAAGAAGAAAAAAAAAGTTGTGTAATGAACCTACACTGCCACCTACCGTTCCACTGGGATTTGACTATATTTCAGAAAAGACAGAACAACAGTGCCACCTGCAGTTAAAAAAAATCATTATTATTCTGGGGTGAGGATGGGGGGGGGGGGTGTAGCCTCTGGTTGGTTTAAATTGATTATAAAACTCCAAGCTTGAGATAAATGTGTCTCACATTTCAGATGTATTTATGGAGCGAACCTATGATTACTAAAAAAAAAATCTTAATTTGCAATCATCCTACATCTCCTGTTCAGTATTTTTGTCTCCATCAGACTGTTTTGATGTCGACATGCATTTGTGCCAGACAGAGGAGATGCCAATAATAATTGGATGGATAATGGAGACTATATTGGCATTCAACCACAAGGCAATTTTTTTTACCTCCACTTGTTTATTACAGATAAATTCGGTTCTGGTTGAATAATCAATTTGCTTTGTTTTGTGTTATGAATTCACTCAGCGCCCATGCCAATCAATATTGCAGTAAATTCCTCCCAGTTGCTGTTATGAAATGTCAAAAAGGCTTTTTGTCTCCTGAAATGTCAAGTGTATGTTTTTCCTGGTAGTTTTTTTCATAGTGACTATTTTAAAAAAACACATGTATATTTTTAATATATATTATACTAATATATTAAATAATAATAATGTTGGATAATTAAACAGATTTTTTGAAGATCAGAGACATTTTGCAGATAAATCCACAAGAGGTCACTAGTGTCTCATTGGTGAAGCTGAACTTGAGCAGCTCCAATGCAGACAGATTCCTTGCTAAAAGTTCAGTGACGTCATTTTTTTTTTATTATAATTGCCACTGGGGCCACACATTGAACCCCATACTTCTGAACCAGATGTACGACAAATTTTAATTACAGAAGAAATATATGCATACTATTTTCACAAAGCTGCCTCTATTTTGCTTTGTGAGTGTTCCCAAAATTGTTAGCCCGGTTTTTCTCTCTCCTGAATTACTTCTGGCCTGATGATGGACTCTGTCTGCTTTTTTTTTTTTTTTTACACTCCAGATAACAAGAGGACGAGAGAAAGTTGCTATCAGAGTCAGAGACAGGCGAGAAAGAAAGGAGTGATAAATAGGGGCCTCATTAATGTTTTATTTATTTATGTAAGAAGCAGAGGGGTAAGCTGATAGGCAGCGTCTGCTCGCTGAACAAAGAACAGACGGCTTTCAGACAGACAAGCAACAGTTACATAAATTCCAGAGACACGTGAAAAGTGCTATTTGGAGCATGCTGTGAAAAAAAAATTGAATTGTTGTGGAGTAATTATTCATCTTTTTCATTTCCAACACGGCACAGTGAGATCTTACTTTGCTCCACTCATTCTCACAGTCTCCATTTGGTTCCCCCCGCCCCACTTTTTGGAGTCTGTGGCGCCACACTTACAAGTGACAGCTTAATAAAGCTGCAAAAATTGCTGCTTCTGTGGACTGGGCAAAGTGGGGATGGAATTTTTAATGGCTCTCTCCTTTTTCAGGCCTTGGCTCTTCTGCATGCTGTCTTACTCTGAATCTGTCAGATTTGCTTCAGTTTTGATGTTTGAAAGAAAAGTTGTTTGGGGGATTGTTTTCTTGGCAAAAAGTTGAACAAACAATCCATTCGTAGCTGTGAGTCCAACTTTGAAATTTGGAATTGTTTGTAGGGATGGGCAAATGAAGCTTCAAATGTGATTCATGAACCACTGGGTGCAATATCCAGCATATTTTTCTTTACATTTCATATTTGTGTGCATGTGTATGCATGTGTTGTGTGAGCTCTCTGAACAAGAGAAGCACATGTGAATTCATGCTCTTCAACACTCTCACACTTGGCTCTTTCATTGTGCGCCGCTTGCGTCAGAGTTTTTACAAACCCTTCACTTTACTTTCCACATTAGAGCCCGCGGCCAGAGGCGAGCAACAGTGAAAGCCTTTTAATTAAGCCAAGTCACAGTGTGACATCCTGACTCATGGGTGCGTTCATTTAATTACTTCAAAATGATTCTAAACTAGTCTTATCTTTTGAAGGGGATGAGGAAATTCAACTAACATTTCCATTTCCAGCCTCGATTTTCAGAGCTCTGTAACCACGGTAACTGTATGATGCTACCATGGTAGCAAGGTGCATCAGCAGCGCATGTTAAAATCGGCAATATGTCAGCGTTATCTTTCCTCCCGGCAATTATTAACGATCACGCCATATATTGTTTTGTTTGGAAGGGAGGGGGTCGAATTTCCAGCGAAATCTTTTTTTGTATTTCACAAATGATGCATGCTAATAATATAAGGCTTCCAACATCACAGCAAAAGACCAGAAGGAAGCAGCACGTAGCAATCCGGGGGGGTTGCCGTCTTATCTCAGCAGTCCATATCCGTCGAGTTGCGCTCGGGGAGAGCCTGCTCGTCTTGCAGCAGGCTGCAGGCTGTGGGGGTTGAACCTGAGGTGGCAGCTCGCCAGAAATTCCAGGTTCAAGTTTAGGCCCCGTGACCCGAAAATGATAAGGTGAGGAGGTTACGCAAGGGCCAGGAAGCCGTTGTTGTTATAAATTCCAATTATTTGGTTATTTAAGTCGAGTGGGGAGCCTCCCCTCTCTTTACTGCACTCGGGGGTCTGCACACCATCATCCCATTAAGCAAATGTGGAGCGAGCCAGACAACAGGCCGACACATGTGGTTCATGCGGAAGAGGGGGGGCGGATGCACGGAACGTTCCTCGGGATAATCTCGGACTTTTTATAGACAACATTGTTGGCCAAATTAAGAGCCATGATCTGCATTGGAGGTTAAAAAGGACACAGTCCAGGTTCTTGGTGAAGCAACTTCCTGGAATCCATTATCAAGAAAATGAGCATTTAAAACAAAAACCCATTTGCTTATCTACGTAGACTTTTTCCGTTTGGTAATTGGCAGCAGCTCGGCGAAGTCTCATCGTTTCATGAGAGCGACGTATACCGTCAAAGGGTTTTCAGTGACGCGCATCTCGCTATGGCGCCTCACCCCGCCTTTGTTTTCCAGCGAGACGAGGACTCATTAGCACCTAAAAGTGGAAACCTCAGAAGAAATACAAACTACTGTATTGTATATGTGAAGATGATTGTCATGTGCATATACTGCACTGTACAACAAACACTTATTGATCTACAAACGTTAATTCCC
This sequence comes from Syngnathus floridae, assembly GCF_059516105.1. Classification (NCBI taxonomy): domain Eukaryota; kingdom Metazoa; phylum Chordata; class Actinopteri; order Syngnathiformes; family Syngnathidae; genus Syngnathus; species Syngnathus floridae. Next base: position 2,369,890 of record NC_142424.1, on the reverse strand, counting down.
AAGTGTTTAGATGTGAGGGAGCAACTTTATGGCCTGACTTTTTGTCTCCCATCATATCAAATCTCACATTTCAACCACCAGCAAGCCTCTTTTGTAAATAGAAATCAACATGTAACAGGCTGACAAAGCTCCCCAAGTGAGACCTCGTTCCAAAAGGGAAATTTATATTTAACACTGAATCCACTACGAAGTGATTGCGTATAATTATAATGTCCTCATAGGGTTTTTTTTGGGTACTTTTTTTTTTCTTGACATATTCCCTCCCAAAAAAAGCCTCAGCAAGTAGTGTGAAAAAAAAAAGCCACAAGACGACAACAATTCTATTCATTTTATTTTAAAGGAATTAGAATTTGAGAAGAGAGCTTTATTTGTGAAAATTGCGAACGGGAAACGGTAATTTTCAAACATGAACGGTTCCAGGAATCAGTCCTGGTTCCAATCAATCCTCCAGACTTGATGTCCAATCCGAGCGGGGAATAAACACTATTATCAGCGTTTCCACTATCCATTTTTATTTTAAGGTAAAACGACAAATTATAACTTTAAGATTCATTTTTTTTGCCACATCAAAGTACTTATTTACATACTGTAAGTTTTGCTGCCTACTCTGGGAAGATTTATGACGGATGCTTTTTTACATCTGGAAAACACGTTTATTCGAGCAGCCACAAACCAAGCTATTCTACTTTCAATGTAATTTCCAAGGCCACATTATAAAATGGCTCTCTTGTTGGAAACACATGCATATATTTTTTATTTTTTTTTTATGTACCACTGCTTTCTGGACACAATGTTCCTTTTTATACAATTTCCGTTAGCCTGCCAATACCTCAGAAACCAGCTTCTTTCATTTACATGCCTGAGGTCGATACTAACCGTAGCAAGCGAAGACATAGTCAAAACAGGAGTTTACAGAAAAGTAACATTTCACACAACGCAATAATGATTCAACTGTTTGATTTGTGAGGCTGGAGAGCTACTGTACTCCATTTTGATTCTGACCACATCCCATCATGGCAATTTTGAATCAATGATGACATTGTCGACATAACTCACATGCACTAAGGTGATAAATGGAAAAGAAACAAAAACCACTTCATGATGTCTATTGCACATTATTTACTTTTAGTTTATTTTTATTATTATGGTTTGTTTCATGTTGCACCGTCGGGCTGGTGTTTCAAGACACACCTCCCCGTGGAAGACCCTCTCAGGATTTCTGGGAATGCTAATTATACGTGCCTCTACCCTAGCAACATTGCAGGATGCCAGACCCCCCCCCCCCCTTACTCATTTTAATATCTCAGCTATTTCATTCTCTAAAACAATAACAAATATTTACTATGGGGTTGGTTTGGGGTGTCGAGGGAGAGCCAACAGAGATGTATCGAAAAATCTAAAATTAATTTTGTTTCCACAAGAAAAAGCACACTTCATATTAGTAAGGTGCGCATGGCTATTTAAAATGATATTTTTTTTCTGTTGTGGAACTCTGTGAGGAATTTTTATGGTTATATTATGTTTTTAATTTATTGAATTTTTATCCATCTGGACGTTTTCTGTCTATTTCAAATGTCCGTGACTGAAACTCGCACTTTTGACTGTGCTGCTAAGAATTATTTTTAATAAAGTAAAACAAAATTCAAAATAATTTTATGAGCAGTCTGATATAAGCGACAAAAATGGATTCAACCAGACTAGAGTGAAATTCTCCTCCTCATTTGTCTATGGGGCTATTTAGAAAACAGCTAACTGGTGATGGATTATGAGATTTCAGACATAATTTCCAAAAGAGGAAGTGCCCCTAGTCATGGATATGCCGTCATCGCTTTTATTAATAGAGATCACCGATTTATCGGCAGCAGTTTGCCTTTCACAAAGCCTGCATTTGTTCAAAGCATATCCGCCCAGACATAAAAAAAAAAATTTGGTTCTATAAGAGAATTAGAAAAATCTTTTCACGGAGCTGAGTTTGCATGCTCTGCAAAACCGAGATTTATCATTTTGCCAAGTGCATAAGAACTCACAGAAACGTTACAATTTAATCAAAATCGTCTTGTCTTCTTGTTTTTGTGCGTTGTTTTCTTAGTGGACAAGCTGACATTAGCATTTTCAGCCTAATAGTGATGATGTCATCACTCTTTTTAGAAACTGATTCATTCAGCCTGTTGTTCACTCAGGACACAGATGATTACAGAAAGTGCTACAATTTGTGTGGAGTCTAAGGTCAAGGCTAACTCGTGCAATGTTTGAATCGAGCAACACTCACGTTTTTTTATGCAGGACAAAACGCCGATGTGCACTTTTGTGTTCCAGGCTCACCAATTTATTTCTGTTTTAGATTCATTTATGATTCCCACCCACTGACGATCAACATACAGACTATTTGAGGTCTGGATGAGGACCATTATCCAACTAGCCTTGACTTGGCAACATCCATCTCCTGCAAGAGGCACGTCATGACCAAGTGAAGGTGATGATGTTATGAATGAAGCCGAGCGGCGACACAAGGTGGCCACTCCGTCACTCAGGGGGAATGTTGACAGGGTCGATCTGCCGAGAAGGAGACGGGCCTTGGTGATCTGGGCGAAGCCCTTGAGAATGCACGCAAGGTTAGTCTGAATGATGAGTGACGCTTATGGAAAAATGTCCATATTAAGTAACCGATGAACAAGATGCCATTGTGAGGCTGAAATGAACTGTCAAGTTCTTGCAAAGCATGAGTCAGTATTTCTTGACAGGTCGTCACACGGGTCACATTTCACACACTAACTATAAATGCGGCGAGGTAATTAGCATGTACGAGGAGACAACATGCAGCAAGAGAAAATCTTTTTGGAGTTTGATGCTTGATCTTGATGACTGGAACGTAGGAGTGTATATTTATTTTATTGCCTCTGTAGCCACATGAGACTAGGATGAGTTAAATTTGTGATTTAACAGCAACAGGCCTGCTTTAAAAAAAAAAAAAAAAACGCATGTCCTAAAGATAGAAACTCATCTGGGCAAGATGGAAAGCAGTTTGAACTGAAAACTATGTACTTGGGTCACGTACCGTATTTTCCGCACTATAAGGCGCACCTAAAGACCTCTAATTTTCTCAAAAACCTTATAATCCGGTGTGCCTTATATGTGGACAAATTTTAAAATGGGCCATTCATTGAAGGTGCGCCTTATAATCCGGTGTGCCTTATAGTGCGGAAAATACGGTGTATATATACATACATTTTTGCTATTGCACAAGTGGGGACACAACTGGGTAAAATGAAAAGGGAGACGTTATTGATTGACAGAATGGAAAAGGGCGAGGCTGTTAATGACTCAAAACAGGTGGAGGGAAATGACATGGTAGACAGATCTATTCATTAGCTTGAAATGATCTGAAACAATATAAGGATTAATACCCATTTTATTTATTCATCCAAGATGGGTGACTCTGTTGCCTTTGTTCATCCCTTCTGGGTAAGGTGTCCCAGCAGAGGATGACTGATTGGAATTCCACGTCCATATACATCACATCCTTGTCCACTCAGCAACCAATGGATAAATCACTCCGTCTGGTTCGTCCCTCAGCAGGCCCCAGAAAGCCTTTAATAACAGGCCCAAGTTGCCTGCAGTGCCGGCCCTTGATTGTTTTGAGTGAAAACAGATGTGGCCGCTCACTTTGTACACTGATGGAGTTTGTGAAACACACCGCAGCCACAAGGCCCTGGCAGCCATGTTGTCTTCTCGTACAACATCCGGCATTGACGGGAGGCCATATGCTCCCCACGCTCTCTCTTTTTATATTCCACCACTTCCCAATTGGTGCATTGCAAAGTAAAAAAAAATAAAAATCAAACACGGTGGTAACAGGCTTTATTCTCCAGCCTTGTAAAGTGTACTTGAGAGACCGGGTGAACACATTCATGCCCCGAGGCCCTTATGAAATAAAACACCATACCCTTGATGTTAGCCAACAACAGCGGCCATGTTTATTACATCTGACCATCTGGGGCTCACACGTGCATTTCTGCTGGATGCAGACGAGCAGCTTGTTAGCTTCACTTGGTTCTCAGAAGAGCAAGAACGATATTTTATTACAATTAAATAAGTGGACCAATATTGCAGTCTTGAGTCCGAGAACGATTCTTTCCGGTAATGGGGCTCCCCTTTCGCCAGCCTAGCAGCCATCATTTCAAAAGTAGTAGAAGATTCAGGAGCAGGGAAACTTTCACAATTAAATAATCCAACTTTCAATCTGTTGTTTTTAAACTCTGCTATGAATGAGACCCATCAATATAAGGATGGGGGTGGTAGCCCCCCCCCCCACCCCCGCCTTAACTACGCCCCTGGCTCCAGGCCAAACGATTTAATTAAACCAGGATGGACCCCTTCGCCCAAGCCATTCTTTTTAACATGCTCACCCTGCCAAACACAAGCTTGTCTACCCACAACCAGCTTTTCTTTTCATTCTATTCTTGCCTAATTTGTCTGTCCCGACATGTCTTTCTTATTTCCGCTGAAATCCATAAGCAGTCGGTCCCACCCACCGAGAGCTTTCTGATGAGTCAGATAGGAAATACTATATTTATTTGCCCCGTGTATAACCTTTGGGTCGAACTGGAGGTGAGGATGTGCGGATGTGGGCGGCATAGGTGTGGAAATATGAAGACTACCCATTTATGAGATAGCATGATGTAACCTCGTACTCGGTGGAATGAAATACTGAAGGAATTTAAAAGTAAATATTCATGAGCCGTATGTAACAAAGACTGCACACAACTCCGACCTTACTCGACTAACACGTGTGAGGCGTCCAGGCTGGTTCGCCAATTTTATGGACCACTTAAAATATGTCTGGAGTCGTGAACGCCGAGACAGATACATCAGTCACACTTTTAAATAGGACAAAATACGATCAAAATGATTCATTTCATCGCTTCGGATTGTTGCTTTAAACTCGCAATGTTTATAAAAATTACACTTAATGAGAGTGCGGGCCATATTATTAGCTAGCCGCTAAGCCAGGGTTCAATTTGAGGATAGCGTGAAAATTGTTTGATGATGTCACGTTCATTAAATATAATTGGCTAGCACAAAATAACATACCCTTAGCTTTTGAGTGCCCAGGTTTTTCTATTTTTTTTTATTTGAGTAAAAAATTGTAGCACATCTCACTTGAATATTGAAAATAACTGAAAATGAGCTGCGCGACAATGAACATGAGTGGCAAAAAGACATTATGAACTCCCCGAATTGGCCCATTACAGTTCAGGGACTCAATGCTAGCCCTGAGATGTCGAAATATCAAATAGCTTCATAGAGATGCCCATGGCCTCATGTCAGTGTGAATGTGATGGAATGATGTTATGGATCTCTTCTCGCTACCGGATTTCGGTGACAAATGATGTGCCCATGAGACTTCACATGTCCCCCGGTGTGGGTCATGATGTGAAAAAAAATCTTTATATTCAGCAAGAGGAAAAAAATTAAAAATAAAAACGGTGTTTTGGTTACCTGCATGTGAAGCCCTGATAATATTCATGTGAAATCCTGTTCTTGAATGATGCCCATCGAAACACAAATATGAAACAAAAGTGGTGTTGAAAATTGATTGTGCTCGAGGCTAGCACAAGCATGAGAATGTCCTGTTTGGTTGGACAATCTTTGGATTGACTGCAACCCAATGTATGAAAGCCAGGATTTCCTACAGCCTAGAATGGAGACCTCTCAACAGATTGATCTGCGACAAGGGACTATCCATTCTTCATAAATGAACTGAGCAGAAAGTAAAGATTTTGGAGTCGGACAAAAATGTAGGGGAGACATTGTTTTGCTCTCGAGGGGCAGTTGCTATAGACAGATAAAACATAAATCTTCACCCCCCCCCCTTATGGGCTCTTTTTGTTGGCATGTCAGCATCTGTGGCCAGCATTTATTAGTAAGACACCTTTTTTTTTACCATAAGGGACATTAGAAGTTTTAGTGAGCAGGTCTATTTTTGGAAATTTCCAGCTCTAAGGTGCACCGGGTTTTTAGAAAATGAAAGGAAAAAAACATAATTATGTTTTAATTTCTGTAAATTAGATGCTGCTATTGTTTTATTAGAGGCTTCATATATAGCAAGAGACCAAATGAGACAGTTTTGTCTTGATGGGGAAAATGAAGCTTCTAAATTGCTTCGCGAACCAATTGTATTTTATTAATCCTCTAGATGGCACTGTTGGGTATACTTACAACACTGACATGGCAAAATAGTTTCTCCTTGAAAGGCAACTTGTAAAAGTGTCCATTGTAGGAATTCTAGAACATCTTGAATGTCCTTATAATGTAACAAATTTTAACCGGCAAACTGGACGCTTTTGATAAATGAGTTGTCAACAACTGCGACAGCAAGCACTCCACTTCCCCTTACTCACTCCTCAGTGGAGTTTACTGTTAACAGCAGTGTGCTGCACTAACACACTTTGTCAGGAGGCCGTGCGGTATTGATTTCAAGAGTGTGTGACAATAATGGGATTTGACAGCTCACCGTGTCGACCCGAGACTGGAGCCTACTCCGACTTGGGTTTGCAAGGGTCCGGGGGTCACGTAGGCGAAGGCACGTGTCCCCCTTCGTGTGCATGAACGCTCTCAGATGGCAGCGATGTGGCTACAAGTGGAAGATAGATATGACCTCTGTCTTTAAATGGGGGATTGCGCAATCGACCTACCAACAGGCGCCATGCTGGATTTGTTGATTTTATATTTACCGTATCTTGAAGCATTTGAAACCACAAGAAAATTGTTTTTGTTGTCCCTAGTCGCAGCCCTGTACACATTTTCAGAGAACTGGTTGAAGTAGCTTCTACGTATTCCACACAAACAAAAGTCAAAACATCGCCTCCTCGCCGTTACTCTCAAAATAAACCTCGGTAAACACTTTTAATGGGAAATACGCTCAACGTTTGGATTACAGGGAATCATGACAAACACACAGCCCAGAAGTTAATTGCTTTTGACATGAGTAAATGCTTTTGACTTCAGGCTTATTGTGGTCATTCCGATCCTGGAATATAAAAACGGGAAAATTTTCCCTCAGCATTTCGGGCGCCGTGGCACTACAAAGATTAGTAACAGTAGATCTCGCAAAACCTTACCTAATAATTACGGCTGTACTTTCGTGCCAATGTTAGTAAACACACAACCTCAGATGATGTCTGAATCGTTATTTGTCATACTATGGCATCATCGAATTAAAATTGCGGCTGATAAGGTGAGTTTAATTGCAGAGAGAGGATTTTTTTTTTCTCAGAACAGTGAGTTGTTAGTTGTAATTTATGACGTGCTTTTATGGAGTAGTTGATGTCATATAAATAAATAAGGAACTGCCCCCGCCTCTGCCCTCCCTCTTAATATTTTGACGTGTGCTATCCAAGGCTCCGGCTAATGAGCTGCACTGAATGAGAGCTTTCATCCAATCCACTTGAAACACACTGTACGTAGTGTTTTAGCCCGTTAAGACTCACACAGCATGACTGACTCCATAATGATCTCCAAATGTGTTTTGTGTGATTGCTGACCTGCAGACTCGACCCCCCCCCCTCCAACTTCCACCAATTCCAGCCTATAAAAAGTAATTTGACTTTAGCTGCTGTAACGAGCTCAGTTTTTTTACAGCTCTTTTATGTATTTTATAAAACAGAAACATGTTTTGATCCCTATAATATAACACGGAGTAAATCTTAAAGTCCAGTCACCACAAGTAAGGAAAATAGAAGCAATTGAATTAGGTGAATTTAAAAGTCATTACATTAAATATTCCCGACGCTGATATCGAAGGATTATTATGCAAGGTTAAGCAAGCTGAAGAAGTTGAAAGGCTGTGCGTTATCAAGAAGAAAAAAATACATTTATTCAGCTTTGTGGTGAGGTCTTTTGGGTAATCCACTGGTTCTTTCAGATGGTTTAGCATCAAAAGTACTGTAAGGGGATTTTCTCAGCCAAGAGAACACTTAATCCGAACATATCGAGAGCACCAAATTTGGAGATGGAGGATGGTCACTACGCACGGTGGATCCGCCGCAACAAGTTGTGAACATCATTCATTGAATTTTTCTATGCATGTTTTCTCTTCCTCAAAGTTCTTCGCTTTGGTTGACCATCTGCAAAACGGGACACATGAGCAGTTCAGCTCAGCTCGATCCGGCCCCAAGTGGTGCTCTCAGGTGATCCGCCTGAGCCGGATCTGTTTACAAGGCGAGCAGCTGCTGTGGAAGGTTTTGGCCTTGTTTCGAAAGTACAAGGCGGGTTACGGTTACAGACGTTGAGGCCGGAGTGAAGAGAAGGGGCAACTCGGAGGCCGGACGGCCATGTTGCACTCCTGCTGTGAGTTCACGTAGAGGTCCGCCGCAGCTGTGAGTCTTGGGGGAATATAGGAGAAGGTCTCGTGTTGATTGCAATCTGATCACAAAGCCACAAATGGTGGCACGAATTTTTCACAATTTCCTTTTAATCCACAGTATCTGGCATTGTATGCCTGAATTGTAAACCAGAAGATTATATTTTTCTAGCGGAGGAAAAAAAAAAGCAGTCTTAGTTTGAAGATAAATAAACTCGTTTAAAAGCTTTTGGATTAGCTGTGAAAAACGCATTGATGCAAAAAGATTAATTCAAAGCGTGAGGCATTGCCGCAGATTTGAAGAAAATTTTGCGACGTTTCGTCATCGTGGTGTGTTTGTAATCCACTTGAAATATCAAGTTCTACTTTCGTCTCCCTGAGACTTCGGCTCTTTGACTTCAGATTAAGTTAAGCACACCTAAATTCTACAAATCTTCACATACAGACACGGGACACTGTATTACAGCATTTCCATTTTATTTAATTGGATTTGCACCAGACAAAGTCTTCAGTCTGCTTTCCGCCTTGGCTGCCCGGAAAAATGCCAAGCAGATTTTTGTCGGAATTTTCCGTAATCTGTGTTACGCTCAACTGTGGTCATGTGACAAACAGCAGTTTGAAATATAAACAAAATAGTGCCCGAATGCAAACATCCGATAGCAGTCCAAAATAAATCCATCGAATCTCATTCGGCTTCCAAAACGATATTTCCTCAGCTTTGTTCAGCGTACGACCCAACGCCAGATCTTTCGATAAAGTCGAACATGTGTATCTAACTTTTCAACCACCCTGCCTATTCTTGTCTCCACCGGTTAGAATGTCCCGGTAACACGATCCTGTCTAAATATTTGTCCGACATAACTGCAGGCCCATTCAGCTGATCCTGCGGCTACAATGGCTCCTTATCCCGACCAAGTAACCCAACACTCCCCCCCGGCCGAGTCATTATTGACGGCCGAGTAAGTGTTACTGTTAGGAACCAATTACTCCGCCATTAATGTTAGATGAGCTGGTGCAGCTTATCAACGCTGTTTCTGTTTGTTAGCTCTTCCTCTCATTGGCCACCTTGTAAGATTGTGGACGAGGTGAGAATGACAGCTGGCAGGGAAAACGTCTTTTATCGAGAGGTCAAGATAAGGTGACCGATGTGTGACTTTGGTAAATCCGGTGAACCGGTAACCCAGATCGTTGAAGAGAAGACATTAAGAGCAGGAAATTCTGTTCGCAGGTCTTAAGAACCTGAAATCATTTCAGCAAAACACAATATTAATTAATTTAGCGTCAACATGAACACTCGTCTATTTCCGACATCGAATAAAACCAATTCGTAAGATCAAAAGTGCAAAGTAGGGCGCGGAGACGAGTTTGTGACGAGGCAAAATGATGTGTCATTATGATAAAATACAGCATAGGACAAAGTAATGACTGAAATGAAAAAGCCGTGATTACATTTTCAATGTACTCATCAAGTGAATCTAGAAATTGGAACGCAGCCAGAGAGCCGTTGTGATCTTTCTAACGCTGTAAACAAAATGTAAATATGGATAGATGTCAACGGACGAGGTCGATTGAGTTCAAAGATGGTGGACAAGAATAAAACGAGCGTGTTTTATAGACCGAGATGGGCAGCTTTGCGGCAGGGCGCATCCTTAAGAATATGATAAAAGGGAAGCAGGCCTTTTCCTCCTCAAGACAAATGTTTTCCGTAGCACATCCTGTCTGATTAGCGAGACGAGCGCCTCTTTCCCCTTACCGCAAAACAATCGCGAACGCGTTTAAAGGTTGAACAGCATGTTGTTAAAATGCTCTCCGTTTCGCCAAAGTGGAAAGCACCTTGTATAATTTATAACGATCCGTTATGGAGCACGCACTCCATCATGAAATTGTCATGAGGCTTTGCTGCTTTGTATTGCCTGATCTCGGCTGATTTATTATAAGTCTTACCTGGTGAGTCAAAAATAAAACTTCAATTGGCCACACAGTGGAATGGTCCCAAAAGCTGCTAAGCTGTCAAATCTTTAAAATCTGTCTGGTGGCAGATACAGAGGAGATGCATTATCTGAGTGTCCGGCGAAAGTGGGTTGGGGGGAGTCGCTGGTTGAAGTTTATGGAGATTTATGGCTCCTTCCGTAGGTCCTTAATTGCCTCCTCCTCTGCGGGTAGTCCTGGGAGGCCCGCGGTGAGCCGTGACCAGCGCCGGGGCTCCTGCAGGTGGGCTCACCAAACTGCTGTTTATTCAGACTTGTTATGGAGACAAATGGACAACTGGACTTGCTGTGGAGTACCGCAAAACCGCAGGACATGAAAAGAGCCCAGGGACATCTGGTCAACTGCGAGGGTCCAACACTTCAACTTGGCCTTCACAGGGGTTGGGGGGGGTTACTGATTCCAATTAAATATTATTAGCCACCTGAAATTCTTCGGACTTTAACAAGCAACAAATGCCGACTCATTCATTTAACCATTAGTGTCTACTTTTTCCGTCCAAGTTTATGCAACATGAGTGGTCATTAGAAGATTAACTTCTGCTATTATCTCACTGGAATCAGATCAGAATAGCATGTGATGAATACATGAAATAGGGAACCATCTGGATACTTTTTCCAAATGTGCCCTAATTGCTGCTGATTGATTATTTTGTGCCTGTCATCATATTAGGCCCATTTCTTGAGTGACTCACCACTGATTGTGGAGTTTTGTATTGATATATTTTGGAGTTGATTTGAAAAGCGATCTCTCAGCTTGACAGGAACCGAGGACGGCGCTTTCCGAGCTGTCTGGGGAAACCCCCCTGCCTTCCCCCCGTGTCTCGGTTTAATGAAGACCAGAGGAGAGGATATCACGCTCTCAATCAGCCACTTCACATATGTTTTGACCAATCTTCACTCATGTGCTCAAGGCGGAGAGCTCAGGGGAGATTGCGCCGCCAAGCCTTATCGGAATTCCTCGGTCGGAGGTAGTCAACAAAAGCACATGGCCGATGGCTGACGAGTGACGCCTTTGACACACACGGGCGACACCTCCCTATTTGACCATGGGGAGCTGGATTGTTTACCAGATTATGATCTGCTGCTGTAATGCATCAGGAAGCCGATTGAAAACGGCTTTGCTGCCGAGCTGTGACAACGGGGGCTTGATTGACACCGTTGATTTGCACGATTTTTTTCAATTCTCAAGCCAAATTTTGGTTCCAGTACGTCCCCCACGAGACACTTAAGGAGTGTATTCAGTTCAACTGGTGTTCAGTATGTAATTCCTTAAAATACATATTTTTAGATATCATGTGAGGACAACAGGAAGCCAGAAACGGAAAGTGCTGTGGAAAATGTGACCTCTAAAAATAGAAACCTGCAAACAAATCAAATGATTGACGATTTGTCTCTCATGTGACATTGAAGCACCACAGCAGGTTAATATGGTTTCCAACGAATCTAAAAGCACACGGACGACAATTTAGCACGTCGTGTGAAATTTCCAGGAGGGAAAATGAAGCGAAACCAATACCTCCTGCACTCTGCATGACTGCATGCCGTTGTGCAATAGATTTTTATACTTCTCTTGCCAACTTGTTTCACACATCCTGAATACGGTACGCTGAGAGAGCCTGACGTTGGCCACTTAGCACTAAAGACGGAAAAAGAACAAAGAAAATATTATTGTATGAATAGCATTGTTTGATATCATTTCAACAAGATTTACAGGTATTCCCCGAATAGTGGGATGGTCAGGAAAGAGGTCAAACAAACCTGAGTCAACAAGTGCCTATTTAACCCAAAACAAATGCTCGTAGCTCACAGTGACAATAGCCAACGAGTGATGTCACCTCAGGCGACAAAAAACTTGAGCCTATTTGGGATGTGATTACACTCCCTTAAACAAGCCAAGCGTCTGATCGTCTTATCTGTGGCTCAGTTTTCTCTTCTGCTATGTTTAATCAACAATTTATCCGCGCGGCTTTGTCTCATCTTTTTTTTTTTAATTCCCCCACAGCAAGTCTTGTTGCTTTGCAAATTGTTTTTGACTTCAAAAGAAATATGACCGTCTTCAGGATTCAAGGTCTTTTATTTTGTTTTATTAAATAAAGGGAAAAATAAACAAATAAATAATGAAATAGCAATCAAATTCTTACCTTGAGACATCTTTAAATAGTTCATGTGTCGTTTTGAATATAAAGGAGAAAAATAAATCCATAAATAATGATTAAAATAGTTTTGAAAGTTGATCAAATCAAAAGTATTTTCAAGTAAGCATTGTAGTTTGTAGAAACTCATGGACACAAACATAACTTTAATTCAGTTGCTTTACAGGACATAAATGCCAAACCTGGAATTCCAATTAAATAAATGATGCAGCCTTGAAAAATCATAGAAGAAGAACACAGTAGCTGTAGAAAATGAAAAAGTTGCACATTTAACATTTCACTTTCTTGTGTTTGAATAACAAGCTTTTGTGTAACTTTTACGCAAGGCAACGTAAACACGACGGCTCCTCAGGATACACAGCTGGCTTTTTTTCCGTACGACTGTTGTCGAGCCCACATGACCTTGACACACTTATTTTTGTGACCTTATGAAGAAAGAACACAGTGTCAAGAACTTGACAGAGCAGTGAAGAGTAACATTTTTACCATGAAAAAAAAAAAAACCCTCTCCGTGTATATTAGTAATTCTCTTTGGACTTTTTGAAAGTAAACATCATCATGTCACCTACCCCAAGGAATCTTTTTCTTCTGTTTGCATTTGTTTTTTTACGAGGACTTTCATGCCTCCAGCCCAATTTTCCCCCTTCTTTCATTTTGGGTGATCATATAATATTTATATTCGATAAACAAAACAAAATAACAAAACAAATTCAAGTCTCCACCCCGGGGGTGGAGAATCGCAGAGTATAAATGAAAATACAATTACCATGCTTCACACTTTTTGTTTCCGGCGTTTTTGCTAAGCCTTAGTTGGCCCGTATCTTGCGTTCTGTCAGACGAAATGACACGAGTCCCCGTGTGACTGCACCGCAGGTCTTACAATCACCCAACATTGTAAATCAAATTCAGGAACAGTGACGACTCTTGTCAGCAAATCCCACTCAGCTCTGGCGTGTGTCTATTATGTCTGAACTATGTCTCGCTGCAGAATTTAAATGATTTCATTCAGGGCAAAGACTTTTCCCGTGCGTCCGGGAGGAGCTGTCGTGCCTTGTAAGAGTTTACGAGAGATATTGTGGACTGAATGTGAATGGTATCAAATCAAAGACTCCGGGGAAGGTTATAAAATAAGCATGGGGGCTTTAAACTATCTTTAAAGCATGTAAACAAGAAGGCGGGGTGGAGATCAAACTATCTATTCACTGCGCATGGTTAGCCTTGAATTTTGCAGACGGTCAATGCGTGGCCATGTTTATAAACTGCATGGCGCCCGTTTCGCAACACTCATTAATTGCTCATATTTATTGGTCTACTTTTGGGAGACAGGAAAAATAAATCAAAGATTTTCATTTTCCAAAGCATACCGTTCAAAATTTTACAGCAAATAGACTTTTTTACGGGTGCGGCAAAATATACCGTTACATAACCTGAATATAAACTTCTAATCTGCACAAACAGAGCTTCAGACCAGCGACTGTTTTCATAGTAATCGTTTGAAATCTGGAGGGAGTAAGTTCCACACCATGCTAATAATCGGGTTTTCCTGAGTGGATGACAACTCCTGATAAGGTTTAAAAAAGCAGCGTGGTCAATCCACTTGAAAATATTGTCCCGTATAATATCCACAAAACTTATTTAATGGGTCATATCCAGTTTGAGCTGAGCCACGTGTTTCTGCTTACTGTCTTTCTGTTATGCCACCGTCCATAAACATGGTGCTGATAGCATCGCTGGGACGATAATTCAAGTCTGAGGGTATCCACACGGAGATAAGACTTTAGGGATCAGTTGACGGTATTAGTCATTGTCGTCTTTACTATTGCCACATATCAAATGTCGATTAATGTTGAATCAAGACAATCACTAATCTAATCACTAAATACTAATCATCCAGTGGCGGAGCTAGGTTTTTTTTTCTTTTGGGGGGGCCATGGGGTCAAGGTGGTGTTCGCTAAAGGAAAAAAATTGGAAACCCAAAGAATTCTTCAGAAAGCGCTTTATGTTCTTTATGAGAAACATGGAGGAATGCGGAAAACAATTCCCAGAAATGAACCCGCAAGTTAATTAGCTGACATAGCATCTGCGGGGGGGAACATATTTCCAAGGAGGCAGTAAGAACTGTTTCGTTATTGAGAAGACTATTTCGGACAGCAGTGCTGAACCGGCGCAGTCAGGTCCCACTTTCCTCGACAGCCCTTTTACCTCCTCGTCAACTGTTACATCTCGTTCCCATCAGCTTACGGTGCTCGTCGGAGTGAAAACGAGAGGGAGGAGGAGGGGAGCGAATGCAAAGGGGAGGATGGGCAGAGGAATCCTTTCTCAGCGCCTGGAGCTGTGACTGCAAGAGAAGAAACTGTTACGCTACCTTCACAGAACCCCCAAGACTGAGGAAGGCATTTTTTATCTCTTAGTCCTCTGGGACCTCAGAATGCAATACAAGCTTTTTTTTTTTTTTTTTTAACTGAGAAATAAAGCAACAACATATGGGGAAAAAAAATGCGGGTGTGTTAAAGAAAAAGAACCAGTTAGGTCTGGGTGTGGAAAATGTGCAATCCAGGATGGGAAATGAGCAGAAGACAAAACCACAACAACTAAAAAAGTCTTAGATGCTACCTGATCCAAGTTATATAAAAAATTTAAAAAATAAAACACGGTAAGTAAGTGAGTAAGTAATACCGCCTGCGTTCATCATGTCGTCATCCCAAACGGCGAAAACATGTCGGCCATTTACTCAACTGTACAGCCAACAACACACTCAACACTTTTCACTCTCTCACAACAACAAAAATCCAAATTTCAAAATAAATTTCCACCCAGCGGTGGTGTAAGATTTACAAACTCCATTTCAGACTCGGTTGATGACAGGGTGCCGTCTCTCTTCTCGTTTATCGGCAAGACAAATGGACAGCAGCCGTTGGGCGCGGACAGGACCAGGGCCATCCATCTTGGGCGTAATTATGCACAAAGTCCCCGATGTGTCATGTTGTTAGCATTTCCAACTGTGCGAGGAGTAGTAAAATGTCCACTCTTCTATTATGCTTACTTTTCCGAACCCAGCAGGAAGGTGATTTGTTTTGCTTAAGTCCGACAAGCGGGGGGGGATATATTACCTGGAATTACATGAGCTGAGTTGATCTCGATATATATCAATATACCTTTTATGATAGCGGACAAAAAACAACAACCGGACCGCTCATATTTTATTTGAGTTATGCACAAACATGAATTTCCCGCTTGTCAAAACTTCCCAGTGGGCAGCCTGCTACATTTTCTTTTCTCCTTGGTTGAAAAATGATCTATTTTCGGGGAGGCCCCTTTTTCGTAGTATGTGACATTAGGATTTTACTAGGCGCCTTGTCTGCGCTTTATTCACTGGCACCCGTTTTCATGGTCAATTTTATGTCTGCTGTCATACTTTTAAGGGATTTTCCATATGTTGGAAGTGTGATTTCGGGTGGCGTCACTTGGCGTGAAAGTGGATGGAAAATATCACTCTGCTTCGTGGTGAGTGCATTAACATTCAAAGGCCCAAGTGGAAATGTTGCAAAGTGGGGGGGGTCCTATAGGGTCCATTTTCTTTTTGCCTCCATGTTGAGCCATATTTAGAAAGATGCAGCGGGGGTTGTGTTTAGTTGAGTTGTGTGCTCAATTCGAAGGTGGAAAACGTGATTAGTTTTTCTCCAAGTCTTTATGCATACAATATTGTTCCTCCGTTTTGCAGCTAAGCTTCTTTTCTCTTTCCCATCGAAAAAACAAAGGAGTGAATTATCACGGGGAGGAAAATAGGCAAGCTTGTCTTCCATTTACATTGAAACTGGAGGATTTTTTTTTTAAATAATAGATGGATGAAATAAAAATTTATAGTATTAAGTGGCTCTATCTCGTTGAGAATCTTACCAGGAATTTGCATTTGGTATGCACTAAAGAAATGAAGGGATAAATTATGCAGATGTTGGTACAGCAAAAAAAATAATACTTTCGAGAATATATCTTTTTTTGCATATTTTGATTTTATTATTTCTAAACAAAAGATTGAAAAACAATTCTGTTTGTTTACACAGCAGGTAAGCACAAGAGTTTAAAAAAAAAAGTATTTTGTGGCCTCCCTTGATGCATCCTCAATTCAGGGTCTGAGATTTTTTTTTTTTTTTCTGAATTAAATATTCTCTCTCATCCTTGGTGTTGAGCTATAAGCGCTTCAGGTTGGGTGGGGGAGGAATGAGAGAATGAGTGTGCTCATTTCCTTTGCCTCTCTAGGAAACTGGATATATTTAGAAATATGCACATTAAAGAACAAAACCCCCATCACTAAAGCCATGAAGAGATAAAAAAAATACATATATATATATATATTTAAGACTGAATTCCATGCCTGATAAATCATGTTATGGAGGGGGAAAAAAAACAACTAGGGTAGTTGACTCGGAAACGATAAGCAGATGGAACTCTTCGTCCATAACTGTTGAAATATTTACATCAACGTGTGCAGATGGTCCGATTGTGACTTGTTTTGTCATCATAGAATATTTCGGTCTGTGCTTTTTGTGGATGCCAAGGAAAGAATTAAGTTTCTGAGACTCTGAAAAATTTTTGCTGAGGCAGGAGTTGGCGAGTCCGAACCGCCGTTGGTGTCATTAGCAGTGAGTGGGGCGACGCGACCCAAAGCAGCCTTGGGCCGCTCATCTGTACTTGTCACCCTCTCGCCGGATTCATTAGTCACTGTCCAGATGACGGGACCTCTTGTAAAGGATATCTCACCCCATGTGGAGAGCCAAGTGTCTTCGTAAATAGGCTGCTGACCTCCACAGTGCCTCCGGTCTGGAGGGGGCAGGGTGGAGAGTGGACAGAGATGGGCAACGGAGGGGCATAGTCGGGGTCTTGTCTTGGAATCCTGGGAGCTGACCCGCCCCTGACCCCCTTCGTACAATGGAGTTAGGCGATGTATCGGTGACCCCCTGATGAAGTATATCCAGGAGTGATGTACTGAGCTGGTTGGTTGTTGTTTTGGGGCAATGGAGGAGGTGGAATAAAACGGAAGGGGGTTCTTGGCAGTGTTTTGATGCTATGTAAATGACAACAACGCTGTCAGAATGTAGCTAACTGTCCAACAAGCCTTCATGTGACGGCTGAATCCACTTTGATGTTGACATTTTTCTTTTTTTGCCTGGATCGTCACAGTTTGATGTTCATTTAATGCAACGCTGCGGAGTTGCATTCACTAACGTTGAATTAGATACACTTTGATGATTAGACGGAATCAGAAGCTAAAAAAAAATAAAAGGGATTTGAAATATTAACCTTATTTTGATTGTATTAGAGAGTTTGGCATTGGAGTTTTCCACCCACGCCACTTTCATGCAAATATGGCGTCTAATTAAAAAAGTGTCTCAAGGGTGCGGGGTTGGTCTTATTGCAAAATAATAAAAGAGGCTCCACCAGTAAAACTGCATGTAATCCAAGGTAGAACTGGGCCGGTAAGTCTCTGATTGTCTTGCACTTTAGCTGCAAATCTCTCTCGTTCGTGTGCCCTTTTGTACTCCTCGCAAACTGTGTTCAATCGCATTATTATTACAGAGAAAATCATTCCTATTAAGCCTCTCGCGCTGTCATTTGCATCGCAATTGGAGCTGTGGGCTGTCAAGCAAGCGTGGTAGGACATAAGATCCATGTGAAATGAGATTTGCATAAAGAGTGTTGCTCTTGTCATTTATTTATTTCCTTCCACACAAAAAAACATCAATAAAACAAGCCAAACGTCTGCTGACTCGGTCCCGGAGGCTGCGTCAGACAGGTGTTGCTCAAGGAGTTCGTCGTTGATATTACTCTATTAATAATGACCTCGGCAAGTTTTCACACACAAGTGTGGGGGGGGGGGAGTTATTGCATTCTTTCCAATGTTGTCAGAAGAGCCCACTGAGGAGCATGTTGTATATAATACCAAAAGATTTTTTTTCTTTAGCTCATTCAACGCCCACCCAGTCAAAATGGCTCTTTGACGTCTATAGCCATCAATGGCGATGAACGATTTAGTAATGCTGGCCTGTTTTAAAATGATCAGTCACTGCGGTTGATTCAATGCCTCGGAGGTGAGCAGGGAAGTGTTTATACCCTGGAGCAAGTCGGTTAGGGTTAGTGCTAGGGTTAGGGTTAGGTAAGTGCTCATACCCTGGAGCAGGTCTGTTTTTGAAGGCAAAGGATAGTGGTAGAAGGGTGTGTAGACAGAGAGGAAGAGGGTTCATCACATTTGCAACAGGACAGGCTTCCCCCTTGAAGTAGGAGACAGTGGTAGGAAGCGTCCAGATTTATGACGCTTAGTAGTCAGCTATTGTATCCGCCTTCACCATGGCGGTTGACCAGCAGACAGACAGAGGGGGAGTGTGAGAAGGACCGTAAATCACATGGAGAGTGTGGCTCAGACATACACACAAACACGTCCAGCCTTATGCTAGCAGGACATGTGAGAAGGAAGGGCGGGTTGATGACGGGATTGAAACTTTAGGATCGTTTGAAAATGGCTGTTTATTTGAAAGCAAGGAGACAAGCAAACACATTTTTTGGAATCAATTATTCTTTATGAACCGCGCTTCCCACTGTCACCCCTTGTTCCAAAGTGAGGAAATCACAAGACTCCTCTTCACTCTCATGTTCCTCCCCGTGAAATGACTCTCTCAGTCTCTTTCAAGGACCATTAAGTCCATTTCCCTCATAGGTAATCAGGGGATCGCTTAACGTGCAACCTTGCACACGTTTGCACCGGGTGGAATCATCTAAGCGGCGCATCCTCGCTTTCATTCATGTGTTTGCCAGAGGTTATCCCCCACCCACCCCCGGTTGTGCCCGCTTGGACTCTGACCTGATTGAATCACGCATCCTTGCCGTGACTACGAGAGCCCCCTCTTGCTAAATGTGTACAGTGTGTACACAAGGCCTCAGTGGGCAATGTTTACTCAGCTGAAGTTCAAAAGTGGTGCGCTCCCTCACGTATGTACTGTATGTGGCAGGAAATCACATGTTCGGCGTCATATAGGAACTTGGATCACGTATGATTATATTTCCCGCAGTGATTATTATTATTATACTGTTAAAATCGATGTTTGACATCTGTAGGAGTCATTGGTAGTGAATGTGTTGCGGAATAACATTTAGTTTGTATTGGAGTTCCTCATTTGACTGCTTGAGTTTCGGGGAAAATAATAATTTTTTGGCACGTTATCATACAATCCTGCTTATTCCTGGATGTAGCGTGGTGGACTTTGGGCGAGAGATGCGATAAACCAAGGATTGGACAGCAGCCAATCACAGTCAACAATCACAGTTGAATAAACACGCTGCATGCACATTATATATTTTTTAAACATTTTTTTAACTTTTCAACCTTGGAGTTGGTCTGCTGTTCGTGAGTTCAACATATTTCATCAGCAGAGTTGGAGCGTTATTCTAGCTTTATTTATGAGTAGAGGAGTCACAACACTACTTTAATGGTACGTCAATATGAATTTGTTCAATAGTTTATTTTTTAAATACATAGAGACAGATTGTTTATGTTTTATATTTATCACCATTTATCACCCACCAAAAAACGTTTCACCTCTTTCTACACAAATAATTCACCATCCTTGTCTGTTGGCATCAGCAATTCCATCATGATGCAATAATACCGGACTCACTTGTAAGTCCAAATATACTCTGCAAGGATGGCGATTCTCTCCTTGGCGATAAAAGTCTTCCAAGTACTGATGAGATTTATTGCACTGTCTCTTCAAATGTAGCCAATTTCACTTTAATACCATATTAAAGAATGATGCATGTCTTTGTCTCGCGAGTCCCCGCTCTGAAGCCAGCGTGCGCTCCTGATACCCGCTGATGTAATGTTCAATATTGATAAGTAGTGAAAATATTTGAACGCCAGTCGTTTTGGTTGAAACATTTGTGCTTCTGTTTGGTCGCCTCTTCCTGCCTCCAGTGTCCAGTGTGTCTTCCGTAAAGGAAGTTGCCTCAGTGTTATCCACAGACAAAAGCCCTGACCCAGGGGTTAAGGAATGTGAACCCAACGTTGTGACGATCAAGACTTTCCCTCGGGGCGGACATTGCTGAACACCTCAGCAAACACCCGAATGATCTCACATGATTGTATGCTCCTCGGTTCTCTTTTTGACACGGAACACTTGACCTGCAATTTTAAATGATCTCCATGTTTGCATGGTGATAATAAAGGCAGTTAACTCATTCATTGCCAGTTCAGCAGATATATATATATGAGATGTCTGTTCTCGTCATTGGCGGTGAATGAGTTAAATATTGGCTTTTTTTTAAGGGACTTTTTTGTAATTAAAAAATTTGCATATTTTTGCAACCAATCCCTGATGAGCCAAAATTGTTTTGGTTACTTTTATTGAGCTGGAATAAAAAATATTGGGAAGGTCGTTTTAGTTTGGTCCAATTAATTAATTATTTATTCAATTTATTGTGTTTTTTTTAATTGTATTTTTTATTTTGACTTCCAAAAGCCAAAACTTTAGACTGATAATCAAGACATTCGTTTCAGCTTTTAAAGTCTCTCATGTGTTTTGCTGTACATTCCTCCGGATGGGAAACCATTGTCATTGCCACCAAAACGCCCATAATCACTTTTACGGATGAGCTTGTCATGAATGCTCAAAGTACAAAGGAGACCAAAAGGCCCTTGTCTCATTTATCACCCACTTTAAGAGAGGCAGAGAGAGGGGGGGGCTGTCAAAGCAACCATAGCAGAGTTAACCGTAACAGTGGTGGTCTCTCGTCCCCCGAGGCTCAAGACCAAGTGGAGGAATAAGACAAGAGAGGAAACGGCGTAAAAGATAAAATGCAATAAGAGTTAAACACAGACAGGAGACCTCGGTTAGAAGGGTGTTGTGGAGCACCAAAACATCCCCTGGAGAATTTATGGATAGAGGTGAAAGGTCAGGGCGCTATTAATCATCACGCACGATGAGGATTAAATAGCTCGGGCTAGCGGGTCGATGAGAGAACCTGGTTTGAAAAAAAAATGGTTGCGTCTGTCTTCTATTACAGAGTGGAGAGCCCCCGAGGCTACGCAGCGGAGAAATTTGGCCCCTCCCACCCGACTCTAATGAGCATTTGTGTCACTTGACATCACATTGCAAACATTGCGGTACTTTTAAAATTCTCAAGATGGATGAAGGGAAAAGGCTTCCAAGAGTTTTCCAAAATGACACTCACCTTGAATGAGGGTTTTAAAATATTTTTTGAAACAACCTTCTTTTGATCTTTGGAGTGCCGTGCGTTGCATTAATTATGTATCACGCCTCAGTACAAACTTAACAGCAGCATGCTCATCATAAGGAATGGCGGATGGCTGGAGGAGGCACGTGGACGCCCTACATTGCTTCTGCGTGCACAGCAGAGGTGGTTTTAGTCTTGGAGGGGGGGCACGGTTTACAAATTGTAATTCTCGGATTCAATAAGTGTTTTTATTGTCTGTGGGCAAACCGCTGCGTTAAAAGGACAGGAGATGCCGGGCGAGATGGACGGGGTTTAAATTAGGAAGAAAACTGTCGTGGTGGGAATGTATGGAGGGAGCAGAACAATGCGAGTTAAGTGGTGGAGAGTTGGCAGTGGTGTAATGCAGGAAGATTTATGCAAAGTCAACATGCTGCTTCTTGTTGAGGGTTTTGCCGAGGGGAGGGGGCGGGAGGTTGTGTGCATCTGCCCAAACTTTTTTGGCATCCAGAATAAATTCAGATATTTATGCCGTGTTAGCAGATTAGCGAGTTAATGAAGTGGATTTCCTCGAGGTAAAAAAATAGAACGATTCGCTACATCGAGTACAATCGGCTCTGCAAATTCAGATGCCTCACAATAGAAAATCGATTAAAACAAATCGTCAATTGATTCGACCAATCAGTCGTTCAGGACAATCCAGACATTTTTTTTTTTTTACTGAACTTCCCAATTGCCACTACACTCCTGTCTTAATTGTAAATAAGAAACTCAGAAAAAAAGAGAAAAAATCCATCATTACACAAGTTCTCTATTGGATTAAAGTCTCCGAGAACCTCCAACAGGACTCCCTGAGGGACACCTTCTCCAAGTCCACAAAGAATATACAGAATCTCCACACAAAGATTCCAACATGCAGGAACATCTCAACTTCTATGCAGTGAGCCCACAACTTTAGTTCAACAGATGTGTGACCAGGTTAAAATAACACCAGATAGGCAGTGAGAAGAAGAAATAGCTGCTGGAAGTCTCTGAGTTGTTAGGAAAACTTAAACTGCGGTGGAATCTTTTTTAATATCAACAGTAAAATGCATTTCCCTCCCACCCTGAAAGATTTTCACTCTTTTTACCCGATTTAAGGGTTCACGCAAAGGCTTCGCATGGCGTCGCTGCAGTGTGATGTTGGGCTGTAGGAGTACCCCCTGCGTGGGTCCCTTTGCAGTGCAGATCCAGTAGTTGGACTTGTGTCGAGAACACGCGAGGCAGAAGAGAGGAGTACAGCGGCGGGGTGAGCAAGTCGAGGTAGAAACGCAACATCGCACGAGACTATTTGACTTTTGCAGCGATCAACTCGAAGAGGAGCACCGGAGAGGAACAACAACAACACCTGGTGCGGTGTACTCGAGCCGCCGGTGAAAAAGTCCCGAACGACCGTCTCAGCTGGCATGAGCTAACCGAACCCACCAGACAGAAATGGAAACCAAACCGTTCTTGTCATTGGGTGAGTTTGGAAATTGCATTGTTTATTCTGCAAATGCATGCACGTATCTTTTATTTTGATTTATTTTTTGGGGGGGGTTGCTTGAAATGTTGCCCCCCCCCCCCCCCCCCCCTCTGTCGTGTGTTCGTTTCTCGCTTTTTTTTTTCCTCCTCACTCGCTCTTTTTTTATGACAGCGAGTTGCCAAGCGCGTCCGCACGCCTTGAACTCGAGCATGACCGTTGTTTTTTTTCTTCTGGATATGTGAAATGTGTATTTTGTGG
Organism: Syngnathus floridae; assembly: GCF_059516105.1. NCBI lineage: Eukaryota > Metazoa > Chordata > Actinopteri > Syngnathiformes > Syngnathidae > Syngnathus > Syngnathus floridae. Next base: position 2,346,406 of record NC_142424.1, on the reverse strand, counting down.
GGCAAAAAAAGAAAAAATGACAGAGTCGCTCTCCAATGCTGATGACATTCCGCTTTGAGTGACAGAGTCGCTCGGGATAAGATGTGCGCGCTTCTCGCGTGCGCTTCTTGGATGAAGTTTATTTATATCAAAAAGAAAACAATTGTTATTCTCGCACTTTAATTATCATGACAGAAATTAAGATTCATATCAAATCTTTGTGTTTTAGTCACTATGAAACACCCAAGAGTTTTTAACTCAGTGGGCAGGGTCCGCTTTTAATTTTGGGTTCTGTGTTACGTAACACTACGCTTAGTTTGATGCTGCGGCGTTTGCGTGTTTTCTAAAAAAAATAAAAAAAATACAATAATTTTGGGAATTTTATTAAAAAAATTTAAACATTACCCAGGTTATAATAACATTATTTAAAAAAATGTTTTGTGCGACTTAAAGTTGCTTCACTCTTAGGGCAGAGATTCTGTGTGGAAAGGGATATTGCATTATTCATTTTTTTAAATCGTGTGGGACGGCCTTGACAGTTTATTATGCAGTGTTGTGGAAGAGCCCAGCAGGGGACTGGAGTTAAGAATTAGCTTTAAACTCTACAAGTATCCAAGCTGATTTGAACGCATCGTCCCCGTAGAAGTAAAATCATACAACCGTTCAAATATTAAAATAAAGTATTGCATCAGTGTCTTTGAAGGATTCCACGCATTGCATTGTAAATCATTAAAGCTGTATGCTACTGTACGCTTGTCAAAGTGACCCTTGTCCCCTGTAGAGGTGATGCAGCAGAACGCCCGACTGTGTTATTTTGTCTGCTGCTCTTTCATGAAAGCATCGTGTTACAGCTCGACACGTATCATCAGTCGCCTGTACGCGTCACGGACATTCACGGGACTTGTGGGACTCGGGGCGGCCTTCTTCAGTTACGCTTTGCAGCCCCCCCCCCCCTTATTTTGTTTTATTGTAGGGACATTGTATCTAGTGTCCACACAGAACGGAAAAGGACTCAATTTATCAAAGTAGTCCATCGATATGCCTGTCAGCATATCTAAGTAGTCTAAAAGCAAGCTGAGGTTGATGCCATTATTAACGTGATGGCGCTCATATTTTCCCTCAAGATACATCACATGCTGTATCAGCAGCTTTCCGGTGCTTATCCGCCCTGTGCTAATATCGCCATTTCTATTTCAACTTGGTCCATCAAAGGTCCCACTTGGTGGGTGATTTGTTAATTAGCAGCTATCTTCTAAGTCCTTGGGAGTATTGATTAGCCGCTCATTTGGTTATTATCTGTCACGCGGCATTAGTGGATTCGGACGTTTTGAAATGGCAAGTTCACAAATATCAAGTCTGAGAGGTTTTTTTCAAGGCTCTCCTGACAGTTCCTTTAATAAAATAAATGGAAATGTGAATGAACAAGGGAAAAAAATGTGCATACCAATGCATTCACCGAATTTCTCCCGGATTCAAACGACTCAAAATTGCTCAAGGTCACCTCCACTGTCATCTTACCAATCAGCCTTGTCCTTCGCCAGTGCCAAACAAAACACTTTCTTACCAAACGGCAGCCTGTCCCCGCTTCCCCATAAACTTCTTTTATCACCGACTAATGAGGCTTTTAGTCTGTAATCAAATTCCCCTCGACAATATTAGCTACTGTGTATGATGCTATTTTACTTTTTACTGGGGGGGGGCATACAAACACTCAGACATGCATGACCCCCCCCAAAAAAAAAACCCAATGAAGTTCATAGTCTTTGATGGGAAAGTGAGATTTGTGTGTGTGTGACATTCCTTTTCTGGCTGTAACTCAGGAACAAAGGTAATAGTGGGAGAGGGTGTCCGTCTTCCGGGAGGGGTGTGTGTTAGTGTGTGTGTGTGTGTGTGTTGCATGGAATTACAGCGCCCAAAGCATTTGGCCAAGTTTGTCTTTTATTGCCGTCCAGTTTTGTGTTCCTGATGTGATGCCTTCGTCTACCCCCCCCCCCCCTTCCCTTTTGAGAGAACAGGGCTGCAGCTGTCATTTTTATTGGGGCGGGCGAGGGGGGGCGGTTTATAGCAAGACTTAATGGTTTAAAGTGACAGCTCTCTCCTGAAACCCCTACGTCTGAATTTCACCCGTGAGGCTTTCGATTTAAATGAAAAATAAAAAAATAAAGACAATGTGCCCATTTCAATTAGGCACTCGTCGCTTTGCTTAGCGGTCGAACGAGTCGGTGATGCAGAATCACTGATCGACTCAAAAGCTCGTTAATTATTTGTGCAAAAAAAAAAAAGTTGGCCTTCACAGGAGGTCTTTATTGATAATACTTGCGGTGAACTTTGCACCTCAAACTTTGACCTTTGCTCCCCATCTGTTCTATCATGTGGGGAATTTGCCTTTAGCGTCGTGCCTGTTGTTTAAAGCGCTTCAAGACTTTAAAAAGTTTTGCTTCATCTTCTTTTGGACCTCAGATTTCCTTATTTGTTTTTTGTATTCGTCACGGGTGTTGTGGAAATAAAGACACAATCAATAATTTTTACATCCTTGATGATGTCGTTGTTGCTACTATGAGTGAAACCTTGCTGCTGTGTTTCATTATTTTTTTCACCCAGCACCAAGTTTATTCACACGGTCAAAATTGTTGGTACCTTTCCGGTAAAGGGAAAAAAAAAACACTGTGGTCTCTGAGTCTGACAAGGCTGGAATTTCCCAAAATGTATGTACTGTATAGACAAGCCAGAGAGCTTCTGGGAGAATGTCCAGATGTGACAGAATTCGTTCTGTTAGCTCAGTCAACAAATGAAGCATGCAAAGAGTCTGAATCTTAGTGATGGGGAAAACGAAGCTTCATATGCGCTTCATGAACCAGTTGTATTTTTTGGCTCCTCTAGAGGGCGCTCTCAATGCTTTCTTTCACCAGTCACCCGAGGACGTAGAGGTTTTTATTTCTCGCCTCCTCGAGAGTCTGCATGCCTCGTCTTCGCACTGTCAGTATTCAGGGTGCGTCCGGCACAATCTTTTGAAGTCGAAGCACAGTCTCTGTGGGAATTTGACCAGATCACACCCGTAATTCGCATTGAGAGGAAGGTCATCTCGCCCTCCTCTTGAGCCAGTGCTCGCCTCTCTTACTGGAAGATGAGCCAAAGCGACAAGGGACATCAAGCACATACGTGAGAAAGAAGTGTAAAAAGCCAATGCACAATATGATCTAGTTGTGTTGTGACATTCAAATGCTGCCAAGAAAGCATCAAATCAGTAGCTGTCAGGAGCCTCTCCTCTTTTCTACTCCTCCACATTCCTCATCTTGGCATATTTTAGATAATAAAAACAAGTGTCTAATCTCCCTCTTGGATTGCGTGGATGTGTGAAGACGACTTCTGTTTCTTGCCTTCCGGAATCACGTTTGAAGCCTTTAGTTGGTCGAATGACTTCATATCAAGTGACATATAAATAATATAGCTTGCCAGATGTTTTGATAATTTGATATTCTGTATATCGATGTATTCTTAGTATATCGATTTTTTTGATGGTATGATAACAGCTAGGCTAGTTTTGAAGTTAATAAGTTTTTATTTTTTTTTATTCAAACCTTGCTAACACCTGCTTTAAAAAAAAATCCAACAGCTGAAAAGTATCACGTTGCGTTTGTATGTTTTGAGTGTACAGTAAATCACGATGGTTCTCGTTTCTTGCGCGGAATCCACCGCCACGTTCAGCAAAAATGTTTCAAACCATCTTTCGACACAGAGATCACGTTTCCACATCAGCGCTCGCCTCGTTTGTTCTTCAGACCGCTGTGTATCTCATTTCAACCTGATCTTTATTCTCTTGCAAAGTGTTCTTCAACTTCTCACAACAACCTTATTGCTGCAACAAAAACCTATTTGTGTATTTCACAAATTGCCAAGCAAAAAAAAACGTGAGCTAACAAAGTCTCCTTATGGAGTCTGTTCCAACGCTTAGTCTGAAAACCTGATGAACTGTTTTTTTGACGCCTGCTGGTCTAACATGTTCATACATCCGCCCAGACTGTGTGGCCTCCACTCACCTATACATAGACACACAGTCTGAGCGGTGATCCAGAGTTTTTTTTTTTTTTGTCACCTATGGTTAGACACCTTGCCAAGTACGCCTGGTTTTAGGAATGTTCTCCAGCTCAGGAAGGTGCAAGGGGCGGGGCCAGAAAAACACTGGCATCATTGCAACTTGGTTTTAAAAAATAGACTGCTACTGTACATGTATGAAGATGACACCTGCATGAGAAGTTCTGGAGCTTGCATGCATGTCATGACGTTATGCTTGTGGAGCAGCTGAGAAGCTGAATACGCTGTCTGGAAGAGGCAAGGTCGGGAGGTTGTGGCTGGGTCACGCTCTGTGGGAGCGCGGCAGCCTCTCCAGACATGACAGCGAAGAGGCCGAGGAGGAAAGCGAGATTGCGAACGGAAGTCAGAAGCTGTTTTTATTTAGCTTCCCTCGGTACTTAATTCATTGACTGGCCAACGTTACATGGGAGGTAATTGTTGTGAAGAGGAATACGAGTCACCTCATCAGCTGAGCGCGTATTATGTTGCCGCTCCTTAAAATAGGATCCTTGTGCATGCTAAGTTGCTCTGGGGGGCTATTCAAGTCTTGACTTCAAATCAGAGAAATGAAGGAAGGAGGGGTTCTTGTGTTGGTGAAAGGAAAGAGTGAAAGGAATAAATGGGATGGACACATCTGGATTTCCTCAGCACAATATTTGTGCAACATCTGGAACAATTCCCTGGAATTTTTAGGGTCCCCTCCTTTCGGTTATGTTTTTTCCTTTGCAACCCCTCCAATCCGGTTTTCTTCAAAGTCTTGCACCTTGATCCCGCAAGCACGTAAATATTCACGTTGAAATGCATGTTGGGCCAATGCAGACTTTATAGTGACTCAAATTGGACCCATGTGACCAACTCCAGCCAGGGCCCGGCTAATTAAGTGGCACTGGGCTGTGAATTTAGACCTTTTCCAGACATGGGCCAAGCACCAGCCCTCATAAAAATGGAGGGGGGGAAGACTTGAAAAATTCCCCACCTTCCACAGACAGTAAACCCTTGCATGAAAAACACTTCTGGTGCAGTTCTTCAAAATCAAATAACCTGTCAGATATTTATTTTTAAGACATGGTGAAATTATATTAACAGCTTATTTGACCAAGGTGAAAATGCAGAGGCACAGATGAACCTCAGCCGTGAGATCACAGGAGCACTTCTCTCTCCGCTCGCCGCCTGCTCATTAGCGATGAAGATTTCGACAAGCTCCGAGCACCTCCCGCCTTACCTGGGTGAAGCCCTTCAGGAGCTCCCTGGTGTTGCTGATGGGCAAGTAGCTTTGAGTGAAAGCCAAAGCGGGAGAGCATCGAGGTACATGCTAATGCGAGTGGTGAGATCAAAAGGAGATGTCTGATGGTCTCCGGCTGATCTGACGTTTACTGACGACGGGGCCCCTCAGGGAACCGTCGTGCCCGCTGCTTGGGTAGAGGGCACTGATCAGACATGATGGAGGAGATAGAAATGCAGATTGGGTTTCTTCTCTGTTGTCTAAGTCCACAGATGTGGGCCCTCCACCAATGTGCGATATTTTCCTTGTGCCTTCAGTTTATTGTGTGACCTCACTCTCGCTCATCCACTTGACCAGCTGTGTATCTCTCTGATCCAATTGTTGTTTTGGACCATATATTTTGAGTGGCGCACCATTCTTGAGCTCTAAAGCGATCTGACAGTTTGTCTCGCTTGGTCAGTAATTGTTATTTGAGTTAAGAGATTTAAGCCCTCCAGGCAGCGTTTGTATTTTTGGATCTGCCCTATGCTACAATGGCTCAGTGCCTCTTGCAGCATTGGCAGGTAAATACGCACTGATGTCATCGGTGACATTTCGATGGAAGGAGTCGGCAAGATGTGACCTGAAAAATGGACTAACCTCTTGACTCGGAGTCTATCGCAGTGAAAGGATTGCATTGATTCAGATTTGAATTTTTGGAAGGCAGAAATTTGGCAGATGTGGCCAAAAATTGACCTTTGATGTAACTTTGCTCACTATACTGGATGACTCTACTGTTTGGGTTAGCTAGCCAGCTAGCTCACTGTCTAACTAGCATTCACTGTCTTTCCGCATATTAAGGGGAACAAATCAGGAAATTAAAAAACATTTTCGACATACTACATAAGGCGCACCTGATTATAAGATGCATTGTTGATTTTTTTAGAAAATTAAAGAATTTTAAGTGCGCCTCGTAGTTCGGAAAATACGTTAAGCCCCCCAAAATCAAACCTCCTCTTTTTTTAACATTTTACTCTCCTACGCCATCACGGAGGAAAATGGACAGAATATTTTCCGCTTATTATAATCTTCTGTTTTGAGGCTGTCTCACACTCAGTGTGTTCACTCCTGTTATGATCTTTTTCACGCTAAGGCTTTTGCTTTGTTTCACGTCTCAGAGGCAATGGCTCATTCTAGTCTTTAATACTCCCGTTTTTTGTGCTCACTGAAAAGCCGTACATCCCACCAGAATACGGTAACGCATCACACTAGTTATGTTGAGCCTCATCCCCCGCGGAAGAGAAATAATTTATAAAATGAAATCTACATTTGTTGTGTAAATGACCACATGCTGTAGGATATTTAATCCCGCCTGCAGTCGATCCCAGTCATGTGACTTGACCTAGTTTTGTTTGCCTCCCTCTGCCTGTCTCTCGTTTCGTTCTCTTTCTGGCCCTTTCACTTTTTTAAACTGATTTGTTTCTCCATATTCCGTCTCTACGTTTTTCGGCACGTTCCGTATTTTTCAGACTATAATGCTTCGGTTTCAGAATAGACTTTGTAGCACTGCTAAGTACTCCCGGGCTTACCTCGTCAGTTTTCTGCTGACTTTCATGTTTTTGGTGTCATGCCCTTCCCTTGACTTGCAGGTCAATCCATCATTCAACCTACCATAAAAACTTGTTGCTTTAAAATACGTGCTACATTCCTTTGCCGGTCTGACATTTCAGCTAGTCCTATGATTTTTTTCTGAAAAACAAATATAATATTGCTCTTTTTTAAAATATTGTGCTGTACATTGACTTGGCTAGGTTTTCCTGCAAGAGAAGCTGTGAAAACTCGGTCGAACAGGTTTCTTGGCAAAGTCTTCGGTTCGATGACGTGCTGACCCCTCGGAATGTGTGGTATGTGTTCATTCTTGACGAGCACACATTTCTGGAGTCATACTGTAACCTACAGAAAACCTGAACTGTCTGTGAAAGTGAAAAGAATAACGTAGCGCATTTTATGGCTCTCCAGGCTATTTTTTTGGACGGATTGTTTTGATTTTTATTTTGTTAACTATCAGCCATTTTTATTCTGGACTTTGAATATAAGCGAAGCAGCCAAGTTGGAGCTGAAATGCTGTGTATTTATTTTACCGTGACATTAAAATACCTTCATTGAGTTTTAAGATTTCACACCCTTGACAAGATGATTACGATATTTTTCTCTAATGGAGCTTTACACGTTGGAACCCTCTTAGTCCCATTCGGAGTTAATGTATCCATATTAAAGGCAATTGTAGCCGCAGAGGAGGTTTATATACTCTTTCTAATCCGGCTGGTGATGTGACTCATACTCAATTTTTGATTGTCTTTGCTTTCAGTGAACGTTGATGTAAAACAGGTGCAGCACCAGATGTTTGTGTTTCATGTTTTAAATTATGTACCACTTCTATCACGTATGATTCTCACTGCCGTGATGTGCGAGTCACCATGTTTGGCCGTTTTTTTTTTTATAGTCTGGATTTTCTCATTTGTCAAAACATAAAATAATTAAAATCTGAATTTATGATAGAAACTTGGACAAAGTTTAATTATTTGAGAATATGAACGAAAACTGTCAGAATGGGTCAACGATGTTGTACATGTTGGATTAGGCATGATTCAAATTTGATTGATGAATCTGGGTCAGATTTTTTGAACATATTCTACCAAGGCAAGATTGAAGATTCTTCGTTGTGCTGTTCTTAGGTCTTTTGTATTTATTTACATTTTCAACAAGTTATTTTGAGATGTTCTGTGCTAAAGTAGCAGTGGGGGGGTTAATGAATGGAAGAATATGTTCTCCTGTAGAGATGCTAACTTGGCCGTGCAAAGCCCATTTAGCGAGCGTGCTCCTGAACCATCTGGTGGGAATGAGGCAGATGAATCGGGCACAGGTCGCAAAAGCATTTTCACCTCAGAGCATCTCGACACCAATGTGTTCCATCTCACTCGCCGTGCGAGTCGAGCTTTATTTTCAAACATGATTCGCTGGAGGTAATTCTCTTTGATCGCTTCATAACGTCCTCTATGATGAAGGCCGAAACTAATTGCAATGCATATTTAAAGAGAAAATATGACTTTTGATGCTAGTTATCACTTTGAATGCAAGATGATTATAAGAAAATATCCAATGGCCATCCATTAGACTAGGACTTGATATTTTCTCGACAAGGAACCGCCCTTGATTTCAACATTCTTGTCTGTTCCCGAATCAAAGCAGCTTCTTTGTGCCCGTGTGGCTTTTTCGGGAGTCCAATCACCCAAATTTGATTAGAGTCGTTCGCCTGAGCGCCGGCGGGCCCGCCGAGTCGCCCCCTCGTTGGCTTATTTGCCCCCGAGAAAGGTTGTGATGTGCGGAAGCAGACTTTGAACTGACCCATTTTGTTCCTTCCCCTCTGACCTCGTTTGGTACACTCTTTGAGTTTCTCTTCCTGCAACGTATACCCTCATCTACCCACAATGAAATTTTCTTAGTGATGAACGCGGAGGATAAATCATTTTGCCGTCCGCTTAGCGTGTATTGTATTTTTTAAGCTGCTCTGCTCAGTAATAACAGTCCTCAGGCTGCGGTTTAATGGGTGGTGTTCGGTTTTCTGCGGAAAGTTTGCCACCCCACGGCAACTGCCAATTCCGTTACTTTGTATCTTTGAATGACTCAAAGCCAACATTGTAGAGAAGTTGGTGCAGAAAGGTGATTGTGGTCGTTTCAAAAGTGTCACACCTTAACTCTTGCAAGACCGTCACGAAAATAGTAAGTCATTCCATGAATCTTTGTAGGTTTTAATTGCCAGAGCAGATTTCAATAACAGGAACAAATGTGAAGAGAAACGCAATCTTGAAAGTGATTTGTTTTGGTCTGAAGATGACAATTGTGTCTTCAAACCAAGGTCTGGGCATCTGCTTTTCTTTATTATGTCTCGTCTATATCTTTGACTTAAAGAGACCGTCAGGTTTCCCAATTCTACCACAGGAGAGTGTGATATGGCCTAAAGATTTTTATGACCCAATCTTATAACCTGATGCGCCTTATAGTCCGAAAAATACGGTACTTTAAAGAGTTTTGCCTGGCTGAAAACAGGCTTTTTGTGTGTAGTTGCAAACACAAAGTGAAATAAAAGACCATTGAAAATATTTCATTTCCCAACCATCTCAGGGTTGCTTCCGAGTAAAATCTATTGCGTAAGTGTGGGAGAACGCTCGAGTCTCTTGTACAAGACACACAAAAGGAAGGACAAACTTGTTTTTTCACAAGTTGTCTCGTCACAAAGAGGCTCGCTATGGAATCTCTACCATGTCCAATGACATTCGAGTTGAAAACTGTGGCGATTGATGGCTCTGCTGTCCTTCTAAGCCCGACCGGAATATTTTACCCCGGAGTCCATATAGGGAATGTTTTTTTTTTTTATTGCACCTCAGAGATACATTAAGACCCCGGTGAACTTTGACCTTGGGCTTGATCTCCTTGGCAACACGGAAGAACAATCACTACAAGAGCAAAACTGCCATACCTTCGACTCTCATAAATGCCTAAGTGTACTGGATTTCATTGAAAGAATTTGTGGAGTCTTGTAAAATCTGAAAGCAATTTCACTGATGTGTTCATGATAAATCATTATTGACTATGTACATTCATGTCAAATCTATGAATATGCAGTTCCTAGAACTTGTCCCTGGAAGTTTCTGTCATGCAGTTTTAAAGCTAACAGGATCTTAGAAATGAAATGCAAAAAAAAAAAAAGAGAGATCAAGCATTTCTGTAATCATGGTCGTGCTGATGCGGGTAAACGTACCGTCTAATGATCCCATGCCAAGAAGCTCTTTTAATGACTGGATGTGTAGCAACCATACCGATCTTGACAGCTACTTGAACATTTTCTCACCTGTTGCAGCGATAGCGTTCATGACAGAGCTGTGATTTAGATAAGATTTAATGCACGGGCGGTACTTTACCCGCTAAACCGGTGATGACAGCCGGAGCTGAACCGGCTCGTACATGTTGAAGACAGCACATCTCTTTTATCATTTAGCTCAAGGCTTGCAAAGTAATGCCCTGTACTTACTGTAATTTACGATACACATGTGGAATGCTTTTTGTGGGTGTAATAATCGTCCTTTTTTGTTTTCCGCAGGGTTCCTGAAGCCCCAGTGCTCGTTAGCTCCTCCGATGCAGCGAGGCCGCTCGAACGAAGCATGTTCTTGTTTCAGCGGTATGTGTTCCCTGCATCAACGACGCCTGTCCTCAGGTAAAGTTGTCCATCCCCACCAACCTGTTCTACCTGGTTAGATAAAATAGAGGAAAAAGCCCTCGGTGAAAAAACAAATAAGGAATGACCTTAAAATGTGTTGATTGGGGATAAATTGGCCGGCAGTAAATAAAAAATATGTATTTGTCAACATAAAAAATTATATTTTTAGCATTTTCAAAGCATAATATAATTAATATTATATTAATATAATTATAAATATTATAAATAATTGTAAAAATGATAATCATATAATTCATTTTAAAATATAATTATTTTTGTAATTAAAAATATTATATATATAAATAATATATAAATACTGAAGATACAATCTGCATTTATCACTTTTTAAATCAGATAATATAAGATGATAAAATCAACTTTTAAATGGGTGTTTTAGGCTGGAAGTGGAAAAGTGTTGCGTGTTTCTCCTGCCCGAAAGGTTTACCTTGGGGCCGTTTTGGAGACAGCGCCGTTCTTGCTTGGCATGATTTATAGCGTGTTTACATGCGAAGGCCTCGTGATTGACGCGCTAACAGAGGTGCTCTGAAAACGGTCTCGTCCTGAATGCACTTCAGTCATCACCATCGGCGTGCTCGCTCTGACATCATGGCAAACACAAATGTCTGTTTTGCATCTAGTCATTGAGGACGTTCCAGCTTTGAACATAGTTATTGCTGACACATTTATCACTCCACAGTGAAGTCATGCAATGTCCTGTGACTCGCCGTGTCAATATCTTGCATATCATGTAAGCGCTGTCATTTTTCTTATCTCATCTGTTGAATTTCATTCAAGATGACAAGCCCAGTAGATGAAAAATGGGATAGCCAACATCCATAATATGTCGAATCTAATCCCTGAAGCATTTAGACATGTTTCCATCCTACAAGTGGCTAAAACCACTTGTAGAATATCAACTCGGGATATTCAATCCAGCAGACAGCATTTTTCATTTACAAAAATTGCTCTTTGACTCCATTTCAAGCTTTTTCCTATTGCTAGAAATGCAAATGTGAACCCTGAGCGAACCAGAGCAAACGCGCACATTTTCTATCTTTCTCACTTTGATCTGGACCAGGCTCCTGAATTACAAATGCGAAGCCTAAAAAGTCAAGAGGATATTTTATTTCTCTTCTTCACGACAGCTGCTTGCTACTGGACAAGTTTGAGCATGATCAGTGAAGAGTTCACCTCCTAGCCCAAGCTTTGTTTTCTATTTCTACATTCGGAGCGATGGCTACATTTTTCACTCAGCATTTGGCCGTGTTAAATATGTTTCGGGGGATTCTCATTGAGAAACCGCTTGTAAAGAAACTGAGGTGAACCCCTCCGTTGGCCGAACTTTATCGAGCCTGTAATAATCACGGGTCTAATTATGGAAAGTGTTTCTATAAATTTGAGTTTGAGTGATTGGGCTCCAATCTCAACATTTCAGTGGCCCCGTTTTAACCACAATGACAAGCTGCTGCGAGAGGCGTGTAGCGGTAAGATAGCAGGAGGTTTCTGGGAAGGATCGCTCTCGCCCCGAGAGCCGGATTCGGCGGCGATTTGCTGAACTCCGGGCCGCACACTGATGTGGCTAAGCTCTGGTTTCAGAGGTTTGACATTATTTTGGCGCTTCAAAAACAAACTTACTGGAAAGGAACCGTGAGAAAAAAAAAAAAACGGGATTTTGCACTACACGGGGATCGCCGGTTATCGAATGATCCTGCCAGAAAAAATGAATCACTTTCTTTCTGGAGTTGTGTCGAATGAGGTGAGCGAGAGGGATGGCGTCAAAGAAAGGACAATAAAAACATGGCTTCTTGAAAGCGCTCACAATGCCGGCCTTGTACTCCGATCGGGTCTGTCCTCATCGAGCGGAGTGGAGGAATGGAAAAGATTATCCGCAGGAATGTCTGGGGTGCCCTCAAACAGAGCGGGCCGCACGAGCGGCCAATAGGAAAGAGGCCCGCAGAGCGGCAGGCTAATTTTTTCCTGATGAACTCAGCCGCCTGCTTCACAATGCAGTCTGATTGCCAGGGCTGAATTCACATATGGTCCCTGTTTGGAGGGTCCGACTGACAGACTCAATTCTGCCTGGAGAGAAAAGGGGCTGGGACTTTGGTCGGGTGGACATGATTATTACCGGCTCCTCTTTTTTACCTTCATTAGCCTTGGAGTCTTCGCTATTCGGCTTTCTTCTCGTTCCTCTTTCTTTGCGTTGAATAAGTAACAATTACGCAGCGCATTCATGTTTACACCAGACCCGCTTTGTTTCAAATCTTCCCAATTATTTCGGATCTCACATTTATCTAGGACCAGACAAAAATGAATTTCAAGTGAGGCATTGTGGAGAGCCTCCTGAAGTAGGCAGCATGTTTTCGTAGACCTTGTGGTCCACACAGCAGGGTTTGAGAGACCCGAGCTCGGGGAAGGTGGGTGGGCGTCCAAGAGAGGCTTGCACGAGGGGGGAAGGATTGCATGAAGTTAAAGCGGCCTCCATCTCCTCATATTTCCCATCGCGGGGTCCTCCGGAGGTGAGGGGGGTCACCGAGAGGGGCCTCGTTAGCCTCGACGTACTCGGTGCGCTCTAATTGGCTAGCCTGAGTCAATGCTCCCTGGTTACTTCCTGTTAGGTCAGAAGCCAGAGGGGCCAGAGAGTGCTTGGCTGCAGATGATGGGCCCAATCATCAGCACGGCAAAAACTGTTTTCATACAAAAGCCCCAACTATCATATCTCATTCTTTTAATGAGCGGGAGCTGACTTGAGACTAAGGGGACTGAGATTTGGCACAACAGCTGCCAAAATGTACTGTTTTGATTAGCTGTGTATATATTATATTCGTATTACTCAGCAGACATTGAGGAAAACTTTCCAGTTGCGCTCTTTGCTTTGTGCAATCCAACAGGGAGTGAAAAAATCTCCGTAATCTTTGTCCATCTCCTTTGATTCCCCTTTGTGTGTCGGGTCCCGGTGGCCACGGTTGACCCTATGCTAACATCTGCAGAGGTGAAGGTCTCAGAGCGATGGCTATCGTCCACGGCGGGTCACTAGAAATCATAGCGACTAAGCCTTTGATAACTCCCTGAGCCTCTAATCCCCCTGCAGCAGCATCACAATGAAATGCTATCTCATTGTTGCAGCTCAAATCCAGAGCAGGGGCCGAGGGCAGTAGACAGCAACGGACAGACGGTGCATGGGTAATAGACAGATCTGCTTAATTTAGAGTATGTCATCATTTTAGTGTGTCTAAGTTGAACCTGACCCTTTTACAGAGTTTTACAGTGAAGCGCTTACATCTGGAAGGGGGGTTTTTGCTGCTGCATTTTTTATCCACATAAATTAAAAATGTTCTTATTCTTCAAGTCCCACGTCGGCTAACGCAGAACAATATGTTCATGGCGGCAAATTGTGTTATGCTCCTGAAATCTATGAGATAATTAGGTGAAAATGTAGTAGACGTCTGGATGATTCACTCACAGTTGATAGAACAATGACGGTTACTCGCTGTGCTTCGAGTCTTGCTTTCAGGACTTGAACGCAAGTGCCGTGTTTATATATCCGTGAGGGCGACTAAGTGTTGAAGGGCAGGAGCCTCCTCGAACCACAGATAAACATTGGAGCGTAAGTTACTGTTAGAAAAGAGCAGTTAGGTTAGCTTCTCTAAACGGGATAGCATAAGTCCGCACACCCCTGATCAAGCTAGGTTTCATTTGTTGGTAGCTAGCTAAGATCATCTGACCCTTTGCGTCTCTGTCCGTCCCAGAGGACGAGAAGCCAGAGAAGAAGTGAGGAGGGGGCTACTCTTTGTGTATTTTGACACTAAAGTGGTTTGACATACTTGGCATTATAGCTGGCTTGGCAGCAGGGCTAGGGTGATGAAGCGCAACAGAGTGCTTGATCAGAATGTCACAGAAAATGTTCTCGACCGGAAGTCAGAAAGGTAGCCAGCTTCCACCTCTGCGCCCGCAGAAGGACAAACAAGGAATTTGGCCGCTCAAGGTCGAACGGTGTGATATTTGAATGTGTGTGTGAGATATTGTTGGGTGACAGAGTGCCGCGCTCAGACTGTCACATGTCCCTGCTGCACAGCAACAGGCCCACCCGAGTGTGTTAATGCAGGCTAGCACGCACCGTACAAATGAGCAAAGTGTTTGCATCCCCCACTTGGTTTCTCCACAGAGATTTCCGAGCCGAGGTGCACAGCGGAGTGGTGCTAAGGTAGCGGCTAATGGAAATATCTTGTTGGAGGAGATTCGGGCTGTGGTGAGAAGTCAAATTAAAGCCCAAAACATGAGTGAAAATTCGTATTAATCGTCCTGCAACAAAATGGAACTAGGTCATAGTCAACGCAAGAATACCTGAGGCGTCGTTTTGGGAATTGTCGCAAAGAGTCGACCTTTTGAGTAAATGGAAATGCGGGATGGTGTAAAGGCTGTGTTAAAAGCCGCGCAGGCGCCTCTGGGACATGGCGTCATAACTCCATGGCAGTCATTGACATTGAGCTAATTGACTCGTGTCAACGTCGTACACCAACGGTGACATGACTTCCAAATGAGGTTAGGGAAAGGATGAGGGATGGAGAGAGGAGGGGCTGAGTACAATGAGGGATGACGGTGAATAGGCGCAAAGCCAAATGTTAAAACTGACGCTTTGAATTCGATCTATAATCTTTATTTAGCCAAAGTCGGAGTAGTGTGCTGATTTTTTTTCCCCCCCTGACGACTGATCAGTTATGACTTGTCCACCTTTGCCTTGAAACTTTTCCAAGGAGTGGTAAAAGATAAATTGGAGAGTGTTGCACAAAATATTATGAAACCATTCAGTATATGTGGGACAATAAGGAGGTTCATTCCAGAAAGTCATTCCCATCACATTTTCTGCTGCAATTTGAAGTATAAAAGTGGGTCCTTCAAATAAAATATTCTTTTCCTGCAAAATTATTTCAAATTGTTTTCCTCCTTTGTTTATAGCAATTTTGAAACGTTTTTCTCGAGCGTACATGTAGTCTAGGATTTGCTTTATTTCTAATACCAAACACATAATTGCAAGGCTTAAACACTACAGCAATGATTAATTTTCTTCTACAGATAATGTGAAATTAATTACTTCATCTCGGAAAAAAAAAACCCTCATAACGTTTGTCAATAATTCCAAATAAATTACCATTCGAAATGTTCAGTAATTAAAGAGGTCGCGAGGGGTTAGGCAGAGTTCATGCACCTCGGCAATCATCTCTTTTCAACCACCAACATTTTCAAGGCTTAAGATCGGTCCAAACTTCGTAAAGCTCGCACGTTAGGTCAAACGTTTCCAACACGTCGATACGGCCAGTTTAATATTCTCTTTGACTTTGGCAGTAACCGAAAGGGAGTATTGATTTGAGCAGGGATTGCCAATTAATTTTCCAAAGAGGCCATGCGAGAAACTGGAACAGTTGGCAGTCGTTAACGACATGCTAACCTCAATCGTGTCCCATATTAAGATTAGAAAATAAAATTTCGAGCCTCGGCATGATTCAAATCCTCCTAACGACTTGTTTAGTTGTCTTTCCTTGGCATTTGTTTTCTTAGGTTCGACTTTCATCGGCCTAAAGGAAAAGAAAGTAAGCAGTAGCTGCTGCCTGTAACTTAAGTTTCTAACGAGCACGTATTTGTGATTATTTAACAACCCTCCCCGCCATCTGCTCGGTGTATTGGGATACACAAGCAGGGCACGTGTGTCTGAGCTCGATGATTACACAAGAGCCGACTTACTTTTGCGTTGGCTGACACTGATGCGCCGCCAATTCCATTATTCAAACTTAGCTCGTTAGTTGAAAACAAGAACCAAAACAAGCAGACAGATAGTCACATGTACCATATAAAAAGGAGGAAATCACAGACTCTTTGCGTGTACCTGCTAAGGTCGGATAAGTCGTTAATTGAAAAACGTGTACAGATGTTTTTAACTCATTCACTCCCGTTGAAGACTATAGACGTTAAAGATCCGTTTTAATAATGTGATTGCCTTGGTGTTGAAGAAAAAAACGATGACATTAGCACACGAGTCTTTCCTTTTGCTCCCAGTGGTAGAACAACGGCTTTAAAAGACTTCTGTTATCTGACTGCGTGTTATCACTTATACGGTTCACATTATCTGAGAAAGTTTGACTTTGTCCACTTTGAACGGATTGTAAAATGTCAGCTGAACTTATATTTATCTGTGTATTACCTCATGTGTTGGATCAGCAGAATTCAGGTATAGATTACTTCATCGACACTCCGACTGTGCACGTTTTCTTTTCGTGCAATTTAATTTTCTGACTATAAGTCGCACTTAAAATCCTTAAGTGTGATGTTGTTTAATTGCACGAACGGGGTTTGTGTCCATTTGATGGACAGAAGGTATTTAGAGTGGGAGTGGGTGAGTGATTGTTAATCCGACCAATTGAAAGTTTGCAAAAAAGTAAACAATAGGCTTAGGTACATTATCCTTTGCAGAAGTTGCATCATTATTTGCCATGTTTACATTCTGCTGTATGGTGCATCTTAAGGTTCAATTTGTCTGACTTAATTAAAACCCAGCTAATTAGTATTCATTCAGTAAATAGGCCAGATTACACGAAGATATAAAAGGCACTTGAGTGACACTCAAGTTATTCATCATTATTAAACAAATGTATTACTGGTATTAAAAGCAACTGAACAAATGTGGGAAAATAATTCTTTCCGTGGATGAGCACAAGAGAAAGAAGGAGCACTTCTCTAATTGGAATATTTATAGAAAATATCCTTGAAAGAGGCACTAAATTTGGAGCTGTGGCTTCGGGCTGTGTGTAACATCGCTTTTGTTTTATCTTTAATAGGGGGCATGAGTTGACACTGATACGATTTGCAAATTCCTCCTCCATTCACTGCACATTTGGAATGATGCAAAAACTATGTCAAATATTTCTGACCAGTCAGCTGCTTGCGTGTTTCATATTCCAAAGACAAAACTTTTTGAACATTCAAATGCTCATAATTCAAATTTACTTTAAAATACAAACTACCGCTGATAAATGACAAGGGACCTTTTCACCGAGTGATTTGACTCGGGACTCCGCTGTAATGTTTTCCCAGCTCCCGATGTCATTTTTGTGAGGGTTGCTTAATGGGACGGACTGTTTCCTTCCCTCGGCACACTTTGAATTGCAGGGCAATTTCTTAGTCAAACGCTAATGCTAATGATCAGTCAAAGCATCAACCGTGCTCCACATCTGTGTCCATCTTTTGTCCTGTGCCATGTTTGTGTTACTTTGTAATATTTCTCCCTATTAGTTTATTTTATTTATCTTATTTATTTTATTTTATTCTACTCCACTTTGTTTTTTATTTGTTATTTAATTTTTGTATTTGTTATTTTATTTTAATATTTTTTTAATTTATCAAAAGTTTCTATGGTCCCAATGATTGATCATTCAGCCTGTCTTGTTTACACAGTGTCCGCCTGTCATTGCCCAATGGAGACGTTGACCTTTCACACACAGGGCAACTCACCCTTTTTACCTCACATTAGTGCCCGGCTGACGACTCAATTGGAGCCAGTCACGCGGCAAATTTTGTTGACGGTAGCAGAAAAAAAAAATACTCAGGTCTGTGTGAGTGGTAGAAAACGCGATGTTTTCCTCTGATGATTCCGTCCATATAGTTTCATCGCCCCTGGCCAAGGGCTTATTTATTGAGGTCCATGTGTGGAAGACAGAGACTTCCTTGTGCAGTCACCATCTCATGAATCAAGCGCTCTGGTGATCTTGTGACCTGCCGGTCCTTCTACTCTGTAGTGGAGTTCAAAGGTTGACCCTCGATCTTTTTCCAAATATGCTGTTGAAGCCCTCTATGACTGGAATTCCACTCGGCCATCAAATCAGTTTAATCGGAGGTACTACAGTTTACATAGTGTATATTTACTATTTCCCTTTTCAACGCATCGGTGGCATCTTAGTGAAGAATCGTTACTGCCGTGGATTTTCCCTGACAGCGTACACGTCAATAAACAGAGCCAAACAAATCCAGCTAACTGAAAATATCATCCGAGATCTTCTTCAATTGGCCGTGATTCATTCCATGATTGCTGTCCGAACTCTGCATTGCGTCAGATCTCACGCCTGATTGATAACCCGAGTCGATGTCGCGTTCGAAGCTCAGCCATCGGAAAGGGGTTAATCTTCCCCACCATGTGATTCCTCTTTTTCGATTATCTCCAATCACAGCAGATGACAACCGTTTGACCGGGTGACCCCCCCCTGCCAGCTAGTGCTATTCACAATAAATTTATACGCTTGACTTTCAAAGACCATAACGATGACGTCGGATGTCATTTGTTGCTAAGCCGTCAAGCGGCATGAATATTATAAAAAAAATGCAGCTGACCTTCCATCAGCGGGCTGTCTGTCAGGTTGTGTTCAAGTACCCCTCTTGTCTAGTTTTCTCATAGCACTATCCCGAGGTATACGGAGGAAAGGGAAGAAGGGAACGCACCAAAAAAGAAGAGCCGAGATATTCCACAGGGGATTGTGGGAACCCGCTGATAAAGGCTTGCATCTTAATCCATCCTTAGGCCCGTCTTACTGTGTACGATGAGCTTTTTATGGGATCATTAAGGGTGTGTGCGTTCACTACGGACACTTTAGGTATACGTTATATATTTGTTTTTGTTTCGATTTTTAACACCTTGAATCTTCTATTCCAAGGCTCCTGGAGATCTTCAAATAACTCTATGAATAATATAATAATAAATAAAAAATATTACCGTATTTTCACGATTATAAGGCGCGGATAAAAGTCTTAGATTTTCTTCAAAATTGCAAATTGTCTTCACTTTTAATAATACATTTTTTTTAAATATTTGACCAGTTTTTACTTGTCTGATTTGAAAACGAGTTATTTGTTTTGTAGCTTTTACTATATATACACATTTATTTGGGTTGACAGTCATAATGGCCCTTCCGAAAGAATGACTACAATGCGGCCCGCGAAAAAAATGAATTTGACACCCCTGCAGTACGGTATAATGTAAATAAATAATCGCAAAGAAATAACACAGAAGTCTTCCCTCAACTAACAAGACACTTAACAATCAGCTCATTAGGACTTGTTTAATGGATCGTAAGTGTATTAAGAGCGCTAATTAATGCGAATCGGTTCTCCCTCTTAGGTTGAGCTCTCACTCCAGGCTTATGCGTTCAGCTCTTTCGCTCCTCCTCTGGCTTTAGTGGAATTTGGCTGATGCGCGCCGAGGGGGAGGATGGGAGGGAGACTCTCATCTTGTTTCAGTGCTTTATGAGTCTGACGTGTATGTGGGTAATTGCGGTTAT
The DNA here is from genome assembly GCF_059516105.1 of Syngnathus floridae. Taxonomy (NCBI): domain Eukaryota; kingdom Metazoa; phylum Chordata; class Actinopteri; order Syngnathiformes; family Syngnathidae; genus Syngnathus; species Syngnathus floridae. The sequence goes on along the minus strand of NC_142424.1, from coordinate 2,326,560 downwards.
AGGTGATTAAACTCACCGTGCCCTTCAGGAAGCATCGGCAGCTATCAGTCAAGTCCAGGCGCAACAGCCGGCTTCATCTTACGAGAACTCACCGGTTATATTCCATCCAATATTTGATATTTAACGGTGAAATCGGTTCTGTTCTTAATTGTGTTTGTTATCAAAGTGGAAAGATGTGTGGGTTGGGTGTGTGGGTGGATAAAGGTTGAGACTGGATTGTAGAATCATTTGATCATTCCATTTGGTATATGTTAATGCATTCATGCGTAATTTGTGCATACATTTGCAAGTTGTGTTTGCATGTATGCTAGCGTGCTATTTATACCACAAAGAAGGGAAGCCCGTGGGCCTGTTGCTTCCTGGTTTAATTGGCGTGTTAATCATGTTTTTTTGTGAGTGGGATATCAATGTGTGTTTGTAAAAGATCCGTGACTTATCTCCAGAGGCAATGTGTGACCGTGGGAGTCCAGTTCCGAACTGACACTCCCAGAGCGAAGCTGAGAAGACACAGACGTGATTTTGAGCTGGAAAATATTTCGTCTTGTGTGGCATGGACGAACTTTTGCCCGTTGATCACAATGCCGGGTGAATGTGTATTATTTTCAACTCTCTTTCATTTGGTTTTGCAATTAAAAAAAAGATGGATTGTAGTGGAAAAATCCAAGTCTATGTTCCTTTTGAAAAACTTGCTGGACGACGGAGTGTATTTGTTGGACGGCCGCCAGTGCAAATGAAACAGAAGGGAAGTCAGCAGACTGGCCGTCTTCTGTTGACTGCTGTTAAGATTGACCCTGTCAGGTCAGCTGTCGAGGTGGCACGTTACGCCCTCCCTTCTGTTTTTTTTTTTTTTGGCAGTTTGAGCCAGCCAAGCGTCGGGCATCGTTAGCTCGAAAGTCGTCCTAGCGAAACTAGAAGCAATGAACGCTTGTGTCTTTCCATGCCAGTCATAACACCTTCTTTATTTGGTCGCTGTCGGATAGCCAACCCCAACACATAATTCACCGACATCCAACCCACGGGAGGCCGAGCTAAAATATATATATATGGATTTTATCGTTGATAAATAGACTTTCCCGAAAATGACTTTCCCAGCTCAACTGTCAAAGCACAGTTGCATCATCGGAAAAATGTTCTTCACCCTTTGACAGCACTGAGGGATGTTTGTTCAACGTTCAAGAATGATTTCTGCTTTTGTTGCCTTTTACGGCTTTTTTGGATTGTAATCAAGATTGCATCCGTGAGTTCCTTCGATAGTCTGGACAATTTGTATTATAAGAATAGTTGTCATAGAAAATTTGAATAATACAAAGTGTGTTTGTGTTGTCGCTGCTGTCTGAACGTAAACAAGTTAGTCCCGTCCCCCCTGCAGAACTGATTGTTCTGTAATAAAAAAAGAATCGGAGGGGGGTGAACATAGGCCAGGTAGCTGATGCCAGTATTCTCGCTTGAACATGAAAGATTCATGCTTGGAACTGGGATTATGCCCATCTCTTGGGAGTTCCTCTGAGAATGCAACCGGAAGGATGTGGGAATAAATGGAGAAGTAGGAACAGATGAGAACGAGAGAATGGGAAAATGAAATGTGGGAGAGATGAAAGAGGCTCGCCTCTCATCTTCACGGACTTCGCGGGTCCACGCAGAGGTCTGCTCGTACTTACTATTCTTTTGTTGACCACCTTCATGGTTGACTCATTTTTTTGTGCTATGTATTAATTTATTTTCAAAACATAGCTCAAGCTCCCCTGAGGAACTGCAATTCTATTGATGCGACAGAGCCCCATGTCCATGTTTGATCTGGCACCTGACTCAAAATCAAATACTTTAAATGCAACATTTCGGAGAAGCTCGTTTGTCGTACCGGTTTTGGATACCGCACCTTATAAGACGGTGGAGCAGTTCAAGAAAATGCGACTTCAGAAACTTTCCGGGGCTGGAACGATGTGTCTACGTGCTGCAGGAAGAGGCCAAGGATACTCGCGAACACGTCTCGGTCAGGAAGTCGCACGTACGAATCGATGCATGTAGGAGGGAGTACAGTATGTCGTGTGTGTTGAGTGTACTTTGGATCAGGTTATTGACCCAAAGCGAGCAAACACGTCTCCCTTGATTCCACTAAAGACACTCTGTCAATATACCAACCATTGGCCCATCGTAAACAAATCCTGTATATATGATCGCGGAGTTACGAAATATAAAGACGATTCCTGTTTGGATCTGGATTCTTTTGATTCCTGTATTCTAGCCGCAACCTGATACTTACCATTTTTCAGCCCACATTTAATTTGATCAAATCAAGCTGTCAACTATCTGATAGCAACAAAACGTGACAGCCAGATCAGATTTCGTACAGCTGCCGTTATCTCGACATACGTATACGTATGTATATTTTGGATCGAAAAAACTTCAAGTGTATTTTGGCAGTAAGAGAGTCCGATAAGGGGCGTGGGTGGTAATTTTCGTCTTAAAGAGGAAGCTTGATGAATCATAGCTTCCTGACTACCGCTGTGATGTGGATTGGTACGGATGTGCCACTCACGAATATATTTTATATAGAAATGGAATTCCACAAATAGATCATTTCTTCAATCATTGTTGACATGAAACAAGTCCTCAAAAAGAACAGAAGGGACATCTGTTGGAAATGTAATCCTCTGACGTCTGCTCCACAGGCCGCAGAGAAAATTATTACTCTCCTGTCTTCTCATTGATGAAAATACTATTGTCCATTTGATGTTTCCATTATAAGCTGCTGACCGAAGGACTGCCGGTGTTGCTCGTTCTTTGATCCGGCTGTTTTTTATTTTTATATCGCATCTTTTTCTCAGTAGTGATGCCGCTTCAAGTCGGATGAGGTATAATAGATGTACTAGTTATTTTCAGTGACGCGTATCTGGAGTACAAATTAGACACAGCGGGTGATTCGGTATGGACAAATTTACTGCTGTGAGGCCGTTTCGGGCTGATGCCTCACGTCATATTCTCCAAATCAATCTCACCTTCTGTTCTGAAAATCTTTCTTTAAATAGCTTCAGAATAATGTTTCATAAAAACACATAGCCTCTTAAAATTCATTCTACCGACTTAGGTTAAAGGTCATTCAAAGTCAAAGTCTGCTTTATTGTCAATTTCTTCACATGTCAAGACACTCAAAGAGATCGAAATTGCGTTTCCTACTATCCCATGGTGACAAGACATATTTTATATATATACATTTATATATTATATTATATTATATTGGTCCACAGACAAACAAAACATTCAAGTAAACAATACAAACAGTAAAAACAAGAAGGCACATACAATGAAATAAATAAGAGCAGTGAATAAATAAATACATAAATAAATACATAAATAAATAAATAAATAAATAAATAAATAAGAGTTCTAGACCAGATCAATCCGTTTTCATAATATGACTTTTAAGGGTATTTACAGGCTGCTATTTATTCTCTGCGGTATTTGTTCAAACTTGCCTTGCTCCGAGCTCCCCGGCTAGAGGCAGGTAAAACACTTCACGGCTGAAGAGAACAATTAGGCCATATCAGCAGACTGGAGTGCCGGCACTCGTCAACGTGTTTGCGATAGCGGCCGGAGTTGGCATCCAGCCACGGCCAACCTCCTCAGACACTCAAAAGTCACCCAGGGTAAGAGCCTGTGCTTTCACCCGTAACGTTTTTGGGCGATGGATGAGAATTTGGGGTGGGGAATAAAAGTCTACAGGGAGAGAGAAAACACTAATAAGGAGGGCGAGGGGAAGATTTAAGTCTTTAATGAGGGCCGACTGGGGTTATATCAACACGGTGTATCCGATGATTACGGCCCACCTAGTGTAAAGTTACGGGTGGCCTGTTTTCGGTTCTTTTCTGCCATTTTGTCGACAGTCGGAGTCTGCAAGTTGGATCATGGATGTCAGCAGATAGGGGCGTCAAAAGCAGACGAAAAAAGGGAGTGAATACTTTTGATTGGAGCTGTCAAGACTCAGCTGTAGTTTTCGCCAGTCTGTGTGATTGCAACGTGTCTTGACAGGAACTTAAACTTTGTGAATGTTGGAATGTGAGGAGCTTTTTTTTTTTTTCCGCACTTACTCATTCTTGGGTTACCATGCGTCATAAGGTGGGATGCCATGCGAAGAAAGCACCTGCCGTATATTTCCGACAAAATTCGAACCGTATCGAGGTTTACCGAATTCAACTAGAGAGGTCCAATCTTTTTATTTTGAGATAACGTAGCGTGACATTGACTGAACAGTGAACCACGGGGCTCCACGGAAGACTGAATGAAATATCAGCTCTCTGTTGTCATGGTGATATAGATATCAGCATAAAGACTCCCCCAAAATGAAGTAGCGACTCCCGTGTTATTTTGGGCTGCAGGTTTTACGCAACTGTCTGGCTCGCTTGGGATTTTTGTTGAATTTCTCGCCGCTTTCCTTTTTACTGACTCTGAAGACTTGTGGGGAAATGCTAATGACGAGCGTCTTATCCTCAGTCTGCTGTGGAGCTCTGTGTATTTCAAAACTGACTCACCTGTCTCTCCTTAAAGTCCTTGTGAAAAAAATATATACTTGGTACCTTGAATCAAGAGGAAAATAAAAACAAACAGTTTTTGACCAGGAACCAAAGCTATTAATCGTATTTTTTTCCATACCGGTTGCCTCCCACCCAAAAATACGGTAAAAAAGACGGGGAAAAAAAGAGAAGAGAATTCTGTCAGTTTCATGAAAAACTCTATTTCGCCTGCACTAACTTGAGTCATCCACACCAAACTTCAAACTTCCAAAAGTTGACAACTGCAAATGAGAAGAGCTGTTTTTTTTTTCCTGCCCATTACCAGCTTTCAACTGTAAAATCTCAACCATCCACAAAACACAACTGTGTTGCGAGTGTTTCATCATAATAGCACATGGCGTAATTTCGAAGGCGGCTTTTATCCCCCCGCAACATGCCGTATCTCTCAATCATCCATTCATACAAAACATCCAAAACCGCAACAGCAGGACACAAATTGGCAAATTTCCTCTGCACATTCACGCCAAACAACAGAGGATAAGAACGATGAGACGAAGAAGTATTGTTTGGGAAGAGAAGAGATGATGGGATGGAGTACGGAGGCGGTAAACAAAAAAAAATCTGCTATTGGCTGCTGGAGAGATGGCGGACTATTATTTCCGTTCCATCAGTTGACAGGCTTAAAAAAACGACCATTTGATATTGTCCCCCTTTTAAATACATTTGTGAGCGTTGGCATCCACGCCAGCGTTCTCGTCTCAGATGTTCTAACAACTTCCAAAAACGTCATTTGAGGATACTTTCCTAGCCTTTTCTCTGACCTTCCATTCTCTAGTGTGAAAGCAGGAAATGAAGAGAACACTTTTTTCCCCCCCTTCTGCTCTAATCTCACTCTGGCAGGCGAGAATTAGCAAGCTAACACACACGAGCGTTTGTTTTTGACTGTCGGACATTTTCTTGCGAACATCATTTTGATTCATGTGAATGTAGTAGATGGCCTATCAGAGGATGTTGTCATAATATTGTATAGATGTTCCATTTTCCTCCAAGAGGGTTGGAGGGGATATTGGGGAATGAATGAGACAGAACAAGATCTACCTTCCAATAGACGTGGAAACTGGCTGGGAATGGAAGTTCCTCCCCAAAGCTTCCCTCGCACCCCCTGCCGAGACCGACAATGGCAGATTGGCAACTCTAATACCGCAGCTCTTTTTATCTGCTTGAATTAAAACCCCAATTGGAAAGGGCTTGTGGGAATTGCTGGCTCATGAAGAGCTCTTTTATTTATTTGTTTATTTTTACGGGAATTATGTGTGTGGGCGCGTTTTAGGGGGAAAAAATGTAATTGGAGGAAAAGAAGCCTGAGGGGTATCAGTCAAAGGATTATACACTGAACTAATACAGCCTGATGCAGAGCTGTTGTTTGGCCTTTTATTAAGAAGGATGTGTGTTTGTTTTCAAAAGGATGAGGCCTGTGTGTGTATGTGTGTATGTGCTGCTCACAGGAAGTGCTCAAGAGGCAAGCAGGATGTGCAGGAAAATGTTTGGCTGAGTTGAGTTGGCAGCCAGCGAGCCGCGCTGAGAAAGGCACAACACAGTGACGCAAAGATTTTTTTTGCAAAATGCCCTTGTAAAAAAAAAAAAAAAAAGTAGACCTGTTCATGCAAGTACGGAAAATTTTGGAATGAGACATAACCGCAGAGAATAACAACAGGCTAAATGTGTTTATACTGTAAACTGTTAACTGTAAAACACTATCATGATCTGGCACGCTTGTTAATACGTTGATTGGAAAAAAACATGCAAGTGCGATTTTACAGTAAATAGTCATCCTGTGATGTGAAAGAACTCATTTCTGTGTGGGGGGGGCAAGTTAGACACGAGGGCTGCGCCGCTGTGGGAGTGGTCACAACAACACACTCAAAATGTATTATTTCCTCCTGAACAGACTCATCGGGTCAGATGGGCTCCTCACCCCTGGGCTCGCCCACCTCCCACCGAGGGATGCACCATTCGTTGCTCAGTCCCACGAGCATGGGGCCGTCCGGGTCTCTCCACTCTCCCATCAGCACGTTGAGCTCGCCCATGAACGGCCTGACCTCGCCCTTCTCCGTCATCAGCTCGCCCATGGGCCCCCACTCCATGACCTCGCCCGGCATGGGTTACGGTCCCAGCGTCAGCCCCCAGGTGAGGCCAGTAACAGATTCCGAGCCAGGTTGTATGTATTTTATTTATTATTGAAATGCTATAATTTTTTGTCACGCTGGGAAAAAAATTATGAAACCGCTGCTAGCCTCTTAATTTATCGCCACAAATTGCATTGACGCGTCTCAGAAGTGCAAATTGCCCATGCCGACTGTGACGCCCACATAATGCTCCTAAGTAGGCCCCATCGGGCTGAGGCTCTGCTTTGACCCCGTGACGCGGTTAATCGAGGCCCATTCAACTGGGATTCCGCCGTATTTTAGCTCTGTCACTCTCCCGCCGTATCCGAGGCGCATTTGCCGCTATCCCGCTGCACGCATTGCCTCTATCCTTTCAATCTTCTTCTCTCTGTGGTAGCTTTTTTTTCTGTCTTCATCTATTTTGCATCATCTTCCTCTTTCTGTCATTTTTGTTCATCACGAGTTTCTTTAGAATTAACACACATACATACTTGGCTATACGACGAGGGCACTCTCGCTCTCACACACACATAATTAAGACATCAAAGTCTGCAGTGGCCCAATTTCCGCCTTGAGCCATATCTCAAATTGAAAGTTTCTTTTAAAATGCAGTTGCTGCTCTTTTTGTGGTCGCTAATAATTGTGTAACGTGAAACTATTTGGATGGAGTGTATTCATGCCATTGTTGGGGCTTATCGCTGCCTTCTGAGCTAAAACTTGCGTGTTGTACGGTTACGGGCGAAAGGCGACCAATTTTTTTAATTGCTCGAAAGGCATAGCGAGACTTTCAAATGCATTTTCATACTTTTGAACTAATTTTGTAGCTAACCATTCATTGTAAGTTGAAAACATCCATATACAGCATAGGTGTCAAAGTTAAGGCCCGGGGACCAGGTACTGCCGGTCGCATCATTTTAGGTGGCCCGCAAAGACAAATTGTGCCTCAAATCTAAATTTTTCAAATTGTTCTCACTTTTAAAAAATAGAGATATTGTTAGCAATTTTTATTACCATTTATTTTTTTCCAAAATAAGTTTCATTTTTAAATATTTGATTTCAACATTTCATTTTTAAATATTTGAACAGGTTTTATTACTTTTGAAAACTAGTTATTTATCAATTTGTTGTGTAGCCAATACTATATATTCTTTCATAAATTTATTCGGCTTGATAATTTTATTGGCCCTTTGAGGCAAACTATGACTACGTTGCGGCCCGTGACAAAAATAAGTTTGACACCCCTGATATACAGTACATTATTTATCCTGCCACACTTCAGGGAAGTCTATAATTAAAATTTCCAATGATGTTATTGCACAAATTCACACGCATTTATTAGCATGTATTGAAATTCTGCAAAGTCCTCTCTCCATCTGACACAATACCCCATGTCTGATGTTTGATGAGTTGAGCCTTTAATCCGTGAATGTTTGCATAGCTTCGACTACACTGTTGCATTTTGAGGGCGGGGAACGTCAACGCGAGAATGTCACTCGGAGGGTTGCGATGGCGCCACGCTGTCTCTGGTCACGCACTGCGACGCCGCGTGAATTGCATCAGGCGACGGCTGCAGTTTGATCAAAACACTCGCCTGACGATTCTTCTGGGAGTTAACTGAAAAGTCACAGATAAGGGGTCTGTCGTTTTTCCATAAGACCATAACCGCACACCGCCAGTTCTCATGAGAATTTTTGTAGGCTCGCTTGAGAAAACCAACACATCGTATTTGACAGAGAACAAAAGAACAATCGTAATGTTGTGTCGGGATCTCACATGATTGGTCACAAGATTCGGTATTGATAAATATACGTCGTCCACGCAAATACAATACAATGCTCGCTTGTCTACCCGATGTGTAATTTATCGAGCTTTAACAGCCTTTCCTGCAGAAGATGAGCAGCAATGACAACATGATGAAAGCAAGGGGAAAGGATGACTAAACTCCCATTATGACTCGCTTCTTGTGTTCTCTCAAAGCACAAACCACATGTTGAGAGAAAGACCTTCAACATCAGCCAGGTCTTACATAAATGCAAAGAAAATCGTACTTATTTTCTCTTGTGTACCCAATAGACAGAAACACAGATGTACTTTGTTCAATTTGGTTTTTTTTAGCCGGGGTGTTGTCGACCTGGTCTGGAAAACACTGTATCAGCATTGTAGATGCACAATGTCGCTGGATATCCTGTCGTAGGAGGAGACGCCAGAACACAACCCATTAAGCAAGTGGTCAGGTTTTTTTTGGGGGGGGACTTTCGTTCGCTGGCAGTACGCCCTGTCCCTTCATTAAAGACATTCGAACTGTCAAAGCATCTGGAAGACATTATTAAGCATGGAACGTAATGATAGTTAACTACACGTGTCAAGAAAAGGTGGACCTTTAAATCTTGACCAATTTCATAGTTTGCTCGACCGTATTTTTCCAACAATAAGGTGCACTTGGGATGGATGTTGAAGTTGAATAAAATTTCGTGTACTGTTTTTTTTCCCCTTACGCCAGTTGGTCCCATTTGTGCAAAATTCCCTAAATAGAAAAATAGCGCTGCATATTATAATCCGGAAAATACGGGTATATGACTTAAATAATAATGTTTGTGAATAGTCGAACCAATAACAGACCATGCCGTGACTTTAAAAAAAATAATAAATACATCTAAAAAGCGTTCCTGCAGTCAAACACAGAAAGGGCACTCATTTGCCGATGGTGTAAATGTTTTACAAGAAACGCCGCTCGCGCCAAATGAGTTATAAATGAGCAGCCACGATGATGTCACGCAGCACTTTTTGAATATGTCATGTTTTCGCAAGGGTCGCTTGGCAACTGAAACACAACATGTCGGACAGAAAGCGTTAAGTGGCAGCGAGCGAGAGACAGCAAATGACAGAGAGGTGGCGGGGAGGGGGGGGGCTTCCTGTGTGGGAGTCATAAAGGTCCATTCCCTGTCTTTGATGGGCCTTGCTGCAGTCACTCTGCATGACATCATGGTTGCGAGGCTCTATTGGCTGCACAAAGGGGCTCTGTCTTGGCTCCCTGGAGAACAGTTAAGACTCTCTAATGTCAATCAAGACCCAAATGGATGAGGGGACAAGAGTTTTCACAGCCAAAGTTGTTTCCAGGTGGCAATTAAAAGCAGCTCGCATCACACACACCCCCAACCGAAGCTAGGTTAACAAAGTCCCACTAGCAGTACTCAAAATTATTTTGAAGTTGTATTTGGAGCATACTTGCATATTTTATAGAATTGGAAAGTTTTTTTTCTCTTGCTCTGCTCCCATTTTCTGGTGTTTACTGCAGCTGTTTGCTGTTAAGGCAAACGCAATGCTTAAAACAAATCCAACTTGGAAGGCATCCATGGAGAAACTTTTGTAGAGGAGGTGTTGCTTTGATTAGTTGAAGCCAAATACATGAAAGACCTGAGAAGTAGATTTCGGGGATAAGAACGTATATTGAACTAAAAAAAACTCTTGAGAGCCATTTTTATTCATCATACCAATTTAGGAATGTCAATGACATCTACTTTCTTTCTGCTCTTGGAGCTTTTTTACTTTGTGTCTTTCTAACTTGTTTTGAAAATTGAGCAAAATTAGTTGCAGAATTTCTAATGCGGAAAATAGAAAATGTGGGGTAGGATATATTTATATTACCCGAATTCATACATATCTTGATTGACATTGTTATAGAGATTTAGAATTCAGGATCTTAATCATCATCACCGTGGGCCTAAAACAGAACCGAGGGGAACTCCATATTTAATTTGCTGGTTTTTAGAGGAACATGTATCCGTACTTACTGAGAAACATCTATCTTTATGCCTCAGATTCAAACTGGGTATTTTATGTCAGTTTACAAGTTTACGAAGGCGTTTTACAGCCGGGAGATTAATCGTTCTTTGAAAAGATTTATTCCATCATTTCATCACTCAGTCTGACAAAAACTTGTCAATGTCAGCTTTGTGTCAACTCATTTGCCAAAAGCTGCAATTTACGATGCATATATGCCCTGGCATCACTAAAAGACTTGCTTCCTTTCATTTCTATTTTTCACTTTTTCAAAACAGAATAGAGCGAAATGCTTATTTATTTATTCATATCTATATTTTTGCCAGCGGTGCTTGTGAGGAATCTTGACTTATCTGGCGTGGCCCAGCATGGGGTAAATTTGAGCAACCTCCAAGCTGTCTAGTCTACTTCTCCCAAATATTATTCATGGGGAGTGTATAGACGGGAATATTTTATTTATATGACCGAAGTATTTGCAGATGTTCTCCACAGTCCATCAGCATGCCGGCTATGCTTTCACCCGCCGTGTCGCTTGATTTGTTCTTATTTGTGAAGCATGCATTGTTCAAACAGGTGTTTCTCAAACATATGAGAGTGTAATTGATCCCAAAGGTTGTCTTCTAGCGAACGGCTTACCCCGAAGGCCACAGAAGCGCGAGCCCATTAACACTCTCCTGTGTGAAACCCGAGCCTCCATTTCTGCTGATTCGTGTCCAGATTAGACTGAAAAGCACACACGCTAATTAGCGAGAAGAAAGTTCTCAGTCAATCCAGCGGATATTTTGCTGGATATTTCAGGTAAGTTGTTTTTAGAAGGAAGTGGCCTTAGTGTGAAAGGTGACACGGGGTTATCACGAGGTTACCTCATGACCTCATCCCCGTCCTCACCTCTGTGAAGGCAGCTGTCAACAGGAGATTTCAAATCCTGTCCACTTCCTCTTAACATTCTTCCACACGTTGCGTAAAATTCCTTTTTATAACGACGTTGTGGAAGTTTTCACAAAATCCAAAGAGAAACTTTCTTATTATTACTAGAACGTCGGAGATGGTTGCGGTACCCTAATAGCGTGGAGATAACTTTCCGCAAGTTTCAAAAAAGGTGCCCTTGAACTGGAAAGCAACTAGAGTTCCACAAGAGAGTTTACGTATTGAAGCGCGCTACGCCCGGATTTGATGTTTGCTTTTGAAGTGTCTTTCTGAGCAAAGTCTGTGCTCGGAATCAAACTAAGCCCCTCTTAAGCGGAGGCCTCAACTGTCTCCAGTCTTTTCCCTTTTCTCCTTTGCTCACTCCAGGGATGGATCTTTTCATTTTTTTTTTCAGCAACGTGTTTTCCGTCGCATACTAATTGTTTGTAGGACCGACTCAGCTCAAAGATTATTGCCCGTTAGCGGAATTACCAAGGCGTTATTGTTAGTTTTCAGGACTCCATCGCATATTCCATCTTGGCTGAATGCAGTTGGTATCTCAGATATTGCCATATTCTATAAATCTTCCACCAACAATTATACATAAACAATGTACCAACCAAATGTTCTCCTTCCATTACGTAACACATGAAACTTATTCATCTGGGGTATTACATCCACTCATGTTATACTGCAGGGAGTCCTACGTCCTACATTTCCAGTCCTTGAGATTAAATGCCCCTAATTTGTTTATCTCGCTAAGTCTGTAAAAGTTTCAAAGTAAGCATTCCAACCCCTCCAACATAACTTTGCCCCTCCCTCCCAGATGAATACAATATGGGATCGTCAAGGGATTTCCTAAAATGATAATAGTGTACACACAGCTGGCATACCTTTCTGTGTGGGGTCAAATGTATATGTTCAGAGAGCATGTCTTCTATTTCTGAGCTACTTTAATCCCCCCAGATTTGACTCCATCACCGTGGAGAGAGAAAGAGGTCCTAGCCAGCCCGCCCCGCAGCAGTTAGCAGCACTGTTGGGATTGAGTTGCAAGTTGACTGAAAATAGATTGTGAATGGAAGAGTCTTTTCTGTCAGGCGGCAGGGGGGGTTTGATAGAAACCATCCCAGTCGAGGAGACGGCTCTGTTGTTAGTGCTGCGCTGCGGGGCAAAAGACTAGACACAAGCGTTCAAGTGAGGTAAGATCGTGCGTGTCATTCTGCAACTAGTTTTCGTGAGCGGCCGATCGTCGGCGACGAGCGTTGGGGTAAAGTGAATGGCTTCGCAAGGCCGCACATATTGTATCCCTGGTAACCAATCCCTATTTATTCATTCATTCCTTTATTTGTTTTTTAAATGTATTTATTTATTAAATGTATTTAATTTATTTATTTTTAATTTATTTATTTATTTTTACTTATATATTTCCACATCCCAAGACTGACAAAGGTTTCTCAGTTCTCTTTGGCTCGCCACAAACTAGACATGAAGTAACTTGGACTCTGTGACATCAATGCGGTTGTGCCATTGAATTCAACATGCCTTGCAGCGAGAAAAAAAAAAAAAAAAAAGACCTTACAGTGACTTTGTTTTGTAGGCAGAGGCAGCTCGTGTTGTCACACATGACCAGATTTGAAATTAACACATTTTGAAATTAATGAAAGTGTTATATTTGGAGAGTCATCTCTTGCCTACGTGTATTTTTCAAGTGGGGGTGGTGGTGGGGGTTAAACCTTTGAACCGACTGAACCAGCCAAATATCGAAACCCACATGAGCTTTTAATTTTCTAGTCCAACTGGAGTTCCCATGACACCACACATGTCATGCTGAATTCTGTAAAATAGAGTCTAAAAAGTTGCAGAGGTCCTCTGGAATTTTCCATTTGATCCTGACGGTAAAGCATCTGGCTTGGAATATGTAAATGTACAACGACACGCTACATTATGGCTTCCAGCAAGAATGGCAGTGCTGCTTTTTTTTTCTTTCTGTCTAACTCTGAAGTTGTTAAAGAAGAGTTAAGTGAAGAGCTGAAAAATGTCATGCCAGGAGCAAGTCCTGTTTATGTCTAGACTTGTGCATCAATTTTGATGCCTTCTTTATCTTTTACTGCTTTGGGTGTTGTGTTGAGATTTTCTCATTCATAGAAATTGTGAATTGATATTTCTTTAGTGCAAAGGATATATTTTGTATATTTTATTCGTAGAGAAACTACAGCACATTACAATCCAAGTCCACTTTATTTTACCTCCCACATAAAATGGTCCTCTCTCTTAAATTGCTTGACTTTAGTCAACACATTGATGTTTTGTTTTTTTTCTCCTGCAGTGTTGCTTAATAGTGGGCTGCAGTAGCTTCTGTTCCGCTCAGAACATTTTGTGTTTTAGGATAATTTCAGTGCTCCCGCTAAGATTTATCTTCCCCGAAACAGAGTGTAGCTAGTTAAAGTAATTCGCCTAGCTTACTTTTTGCAAAAGGCAAACAGGGGTCACCTTCACAAGAGACAATGAAGTAGAATATAAACTCGCTGATTTTTTTTTTCTCATCTACTAGTCCATTTTGTGCAAAACAAATTCGAAGCTACCTTATGTTCCGTCATCTAATTACCCAAAATCTCGTGTTGATATCAATTTTATGTTGACCTGTTGCTGTGTGTGTTTGTGTATGTTGATGTTCCAGCTGAACTCGCCGATGAACTCGGTTAGCAGCACGGAGGACATCAAGCCCCCGCTGGGCCTTAACGGGGTGATGAAAGTGCCCGCTCAACCCTCTGGCACGGCGCTGTCGCTCACCAAACACATCTGTGCCATCTGCGGGGATCGCTCCTCAGGTAAGACGCTTGATGTGTATCATTATACACATTGCAAATTGCATGTTCGCCTACTCCAGAAGATTCCACCTGCTGCTGGCAAAAGCGTCAGAAAAGTATCAGGACTGTTGATGAGCTGCTCCGTCGCTTTCTCAGGTAAACACTACGGCGTGTACAGCTGTGAAGGCTGCAAAGGTTTCTTCAAAAGGACGGTGCGCAAGGACCTCACCTACACGTGTCGTGACAACAAGGATTGCGTCATTGACAAACGCCAGAGGAACCGCTGCCAGTACTGCCGCTACCAAAAGTGTTTAGCCATGGGCATGAAGAGAGAAGGTAAAGCACATACCGTTGAGGATAGTCACTCTTAATAACTTATTTTAAACAATGTGCATGTTTTGTTTTTTTTTTGGACTATAAGACGGACCAGATTGCAAGGCGCAGTCTCTGTGAAGGCGCACCTGATTATAAGACGCCATGTTAATTTTTGAGAGAATAAAAATATTGTAGGTGCCCATTATCAGAAAAATACGGTAAACATGCGTTAAAAAAAAAGATTGTCCTGAGAATTAATGCAAGATATTCTTATTTATATTTATAATTATTACTATAAAAGGCTATTTTGATTTTTTCAGGAACTAAGATATTCTTTATTATAATTATAATTATAATGATTACTATAAAAGTCTATTTTGATTTTTTCAGGAACTTATAAAAAGCACTTTATGGTAATCATATTTATCTCATTTGCCACAATCTGTTGAACATTATGGGTCCATTCGAAAATATCCTACTTCAAGCAATACTTTAGGGAAAATAAGGATTTCTGCTTTTACAACCCAAAGAAGCTCATCCTTACTGAAAATGGAAACTCTGTACTGAGTTTATGAGAATCGACTGTCCTGAGGGAGAGATGTTATGTTGATCGGAGATATGGAAACAGAAAAGGAGGCGTGTGAACTTCTTGTATTACATCTTCTGACTGTTTGCAATCGCAGCCCTGCTGATTCTTAGAAGCTAGAAAATTGTTTGGAACAGCTTGTACCAGCTTTTCACCGTCACAACACGTATGCGTGCGTTTATGTCCGAAAATCGCCGAAATTGATCGAAGCTAAGAAGCTGTGCGTAATTCCTGCAAATGTTCCCGCAGTTCCTTCTTGTGTGTCTTCGGAATTGAATTCATAGCTCACCAGTTATGAAAGAATCCAGTAAATATAAAGGAGATTTTTTTTTTTTCGTGCTCCCAGACACAAAGGTGTGAATTTTAACACCTCGCGAGAGTGTTAAAAGTATTAGCGCTGTCGGCAGTTCTGCTCAGAGCTGCTTCGCACTCTCAACGCAACGATCGCAATTATGGCCGACGATCACTCCGAATACGCATATAGGCCGAATCAGCAACACATATGGGCGATGATGTTGAAGGGTGTTAACCAAGAGCATATGTTTGTGTACCTGAGAGCGCCACTTCAACACCTTTTGAGTTTGTCTTGACCTTTACTTGGCCTCCTCTCCACCACCGAAGGACTCTCTCAAGGATATTATCGTTTAGTATCACTCGGGGTGCCGCCTAAGCCGCCCACTACACCCCGAGGGTAGTAGTTGCAGAACAAGGCGCTAGTAGCCCGAAAGGCTAAGCGAAGCTGCAGAAAGACGAACGGGATTATATAAATTTATACTCCTGCAGTCAGGGGAGAAAAAAGGGGAGGGGGGGGAGGAAAGTTAACATGATTTCAGCCCTCTTCACCCCTCTGTGACTCCAACACAAGTATTTTACCCTTGGGCTGACCTCCACCGCCAGACAGCAGATCTTCTAAAGTGGGGCCCCTTTCCTTCTTTTTCCTCCTCCACTGCTTCATTGTGAAAAGTCATCGTGTCGCTTTTCCAGGTGTGAAACGTCACAATGACGCAGAATGAAAAACCGAAATAAATTTTAAAATAGCCGCTTTTTTTTTTTAACGTGGTATTTTGACTCAAGTTAATTATACTCTGCTGAAAAAAAAAAATCGCACACACACTTATGCCTCTTTTCGTCTCCATTCAAGGGTGGAGTTGTGGTTTTTTTCTTGCCTTAGCCGCAGTGAGTCTCGGTGTCTGCTGAGCACACAAACCATTTCCTGTGTCTCCTCGCCAAGCCAATCAGATGACAGAACCACTACAGTTATGCACTCACAAAAAAAAAAAAAAATAGTCCTCATTGATTTGTGTTATATTGAAACTGAGACTGCTTGGCGACCGCACGTCACTGACAGAACGTACATTGTTATTGTGTTAAGAAATGATTTGGAGGAGAGCATGAAAAGGTTTTTGAGCATGTGTGCAAAATGTAAAGCGTTGGAGCAATTATTCATGCCTGACAATTGTCAAAGAATCTAAAAATAATAATAAATAATAAAAAAATCTAATATTATTAAAAAATATATATAAAACTGATATATTCTGAGATTGAAACCATCAACGTATTTCAAAAAATAATAAATAATGAAAAAATCAAATATAATTTAAAAAAAAACTGATATATTCAGAGACTGAAACCATCAACGTATTTCTACTTTGAATTATGGATAACCTAATAAACGGCAGTAGTGACCGGAACCAGTGTTGTTACATGCAGCCGTTCAGGAGGAGCGCCAGCGAGCCAAGGAAAAGAACGAGAACGAGGTGGAGTCCACAAGCTGCGCCAACGAGGACATGCCCGTGGAGAAGATCCTGGAAGCCGAGCAGGCGGTGGAACCCAAAACCGAAACCTACATCGACACCAACCTCGGGGTTCCGTCCAACTCGGTGAGTTTTGAAACGAATCGTCACTATTCGTAAATGATCACCGTAACGATATTGACTTATTTATAATTGTCTGGTGGACTCAGATGGTGGTCTTGATTTAAAAACGAGAATTTCCAGATGATATTATCTTCTTGTTCCATTTGAAAGAAAGTTTGGAATTCCTTTGACAAGGACTGCTTGTGATCAGGAGGGTTCACCTTGCACGATCTTCGTTACCCTCGAATGTGGTATCTTCTCTGCAACAGCTGGCCACGTCTTTGACATAGCGGAGACGAATAGTGATGAATAATGCAACAAGCAGACTGTTCTTGAAAGCATCCTCGCATAGTCTCGACTTTCTCAGGAATTCTGCTGGAGCATGAGAAACACGGGAGCTGGGAGTGAAGGAGGGAGGGAAGGTGAGGCTGAAGAAGAAGCTGGGGCAAGAGTGGCGGAGCAAAGGGGGGGGGGGGGGGGGGCGGGGTTCTTGTGGGACTCGTCTGCTTCAGGGGAGGAGGGAAATGTCCTGTGAAGTGAAAGTGGAGATGTGAAGGCTGTTATGTGAGTAAATGGAGCTATTTTCGGAGGCTGGATAGACGTGTAGGAGATGAGCGTTGACATTCGGGTGTCGGCGCGGACACTCTGACTCACTCGTTAGCTTAGTGTGGCCTTTTTTTTCGAGCGACGTTGGAAGTTCCCTTGGCAGGTTGTTGTTTTGCTCTGGATTTGTTGGTTGATTCCATTTATTTATTATTGCTGGTATATATAATGAAGTTCATAAAACCTACAAGAGTCAAATTGTCATGATTCTGTTTGGGTTGTTTCGATTATATTTGGTAGATTTTTTTTTTCTACCTGATCTCACCTTGCTGGTGTTAACCAATCAGCTCGCTCGGCCACTCGTGTCTCGTCCAGGTGATCCTTGTTGTCTCCTCAGGTGACTTGTATTTAGCTCACTGCTTTTCTTCACATCTGGTTGGATCTTTGCTTGTGTTGGTGTTCATGTCAGGTCCACCTTTTGGTTTTTGGACTCGTTTAGTTTGTATTTTTGAGAGCCTATCCCAAACTAAAACCTATTTAGACCTAAAACTACATATCAGTATTTTCATCTTATAAAGAAAAATGACTTCACAGCGTTGCTGATTGAGCCTCGGTTGTATTTCATATTTCATATTTCATCAAAATATATTCGTACATTGCTTTCTGCATGACAGCAAAAAAAAAAAAAAAACTTTAAGGCTGTGCCGTACTTCAAATGTATCTCTGGGATGACAATTTTGCCTAACAGGCTACTTAAATAAAAGTTGACCTGAGCTGTTAGCAAAATAACCTCGCAGGTTGTACTTCTCTTCTCTCTTCTTCTCGAACCTCCTCCCCCGCAAGGCCTCCATTGAGAAGCACTGCCCCGTGCTGTAATTAATCACAAGGCCCGAGAAGCATGAATGGACCACCAGCGCCACCGTCTAATGGCCTGGGTCTGTCCAAACTGAATCGAGTGTGTTTATCTCATCCTGACCTAGAACAGAAGTTAAACATGCGTTAGTAATGCGTGTCCAGTCAGATAAGGAGAAGCCTCTTCTTAAGATGGACGGGGAGGCTTTAGTCATCTAATCCTGCAGGTGTTTTGTTGTCGCTTATCCCTCCGAAAAAAAAAAAATAAGCAAGCAGTGTTGTGTTTATTTCAATGATAATTAACTGATGATTCATTCCCCGCGCCTGATGTACGTTTCCAAAAAGTGGGCCACTTGAGTAATTTATTTCCAAGCTGATGTATGAGCCTCCAATTTTCTCCTTCTTATCACGCTCTTATTGGCTAGCAAAAGCTGAATCATGAAAAATTGAAAGGAAAAATCTTTCTCCTCAAGCGATGATATTTTTATAAATGTGCTAGTTAGAATTTTTTTTCATGAATTAAAACTGAACATATTGTTTGACGTTTGCAATGGACAGATTGTGAATATTAAGACTTCTCTGAGGTTTTCCCTTCCATCCTAAATGCCGCTTTGAGATGCCCGAGGAGTGCTGCGGGAAAATCTCCGCTGTCATCTCCACAAACAGAGTCAAAGAAAGCGGGTCAGTGTAAACAGATAGTCGTGCAACATTCATGAAGCTCGCCTCCACAACTATCAACCAGTATCAAGACTCGTGACGGTCACCTTTTTTTTTTCTTCCCAATGAATACTTATGAAGAGGATGAACATCTCACGATATCCGTCATACCCAACTCCACCGACCGCATCTCCCAAGGAGATCCGACGCTGCAATATTCATGAGTCGTCTCTCCGCTTTGTGTCTGCTGGCTTTTATTTTTTTTCCTCGCTTGTTTCCAATGTGCGATACCGAGCAGTCGGTGTGAGTTTCACACCGAAGGGAAGGAAAGGGAACACGGAGGACAGACGGAGATGTCTCTCTGGTCTGTGTGTTACAAAAGGAAGACGTGAGCGGAGTGACGCTCGCTTTCTCCTTCATCCCGAACTAATCTCCTCTTGAGAGGTGCGGCTGATGGTTTGGATCCTCCGAGCTTTATAGAATCGATCAACAGGCTTTGGAGGAAAGAAACCGGGCAGGTTCTGCCGATTATGTTGGAGTTCACACGGGGATACTTCCAACTTAAGCGTACTTACCTCATTGTTTTGTTTACAGAGGTTTGTCGTTTGAGGATGGAAGGAGATTACACATTAGAGATTGGGCAAAGGAGTTTGGGATTGTCGGGTGGATTTACATTTTAGTTAGCTGGCACGGGTTCCGTGTTGTGTTGCAATCCCGGCACTGTATTATACGCTCGCTGTGGAGCGAAGAACAAAGATGGTGTCAGTTTTGGAACTTCTGATGATTTCAGATAATATGAAAGTTCCAAACTTCACGTCCCTGGTGCACACAAATAAACAGACATTTGTGTACTTCCAGTTGTTGAGTTGAACAAATTCCAGTTGGTTTCAAAATTTAAAGTCACTGAACGCTAGACAAGTATGAACAGTATTATTGTTACAATTTTTGCTTATGTCAGCATATTTAAAATATCCCGTAAATGGCGGGAGTATATAAAAGGACCAAATTAACTGTGGAACATATTTATGTGTTCCACAGTTAATTTGGCTTTTTAAATCGAAGCCTCATGTTTTAAATTGACTGTGTTCCGGTATAAAAGCAAAAATCATAAAAACGGTCATTATCCAATAAGTTCCGAACATAACTTTATTTCCCGGATTTTTTTTTCCCCTCTCGCATTTAACGAGTTCATGTCCCAGTTCAAAAACGAAAAACGTTTCCTCGCCACCATGTGAATCTCATCTCTGTTCATTATTTTAAAAAAAGCACATAATTAAGGTTTATGTTCATGTGACTTACCTTCTATGTTGAATTTCATTAAAAGATATTACCGCACACTTTTCATGAGTAGTACACTCCGAAAATAAATCGAGGTAACGTGTTTTACATAACGTTCTTGGAAAAAATAATAGCAGCGTTCATCTCCGCGTTCTTTTCTCCAATTTTTTTTTCCTGCCCATCTCTGAGTGGCTCTAATGACGTAAAATCAATAGATGCTTGATTCATGCGGGCAGTTCATCGAAAAACTAGCCAGTGTTTGTATTTTATCGGCAAAATGCACGAGGTAGTGAGATTCTTAGAAACGCCTGGTTTTATTTTCCGTATCTATCCAATTTTCCACTACTCATATGTTGACATTATCAATATGTAAAGGATGGATAAAAAGAGAGGCGCCGTGACCAAACCAGTGATGGGGTCACATTAAAGCGGCTCAGCCCTGTTGTGAAATGTCACCTTGGGCCTCTTGAGCTCCATTCACCATCCCTACAGCTGCACATAAAAAAAGTCTGCAAAGTTTTTTGGGGGATTTTTTTTTGCATGCAGTGTTGCAGGTTTTTTTATTATTATTATTATTTGTTTTTTTTGCTTGCAGTTTTTATGGGGGATTTTTTTTTTGCATGCAGTGTTGCAGTTTATTATTATTATTATTATTTTTTATTTTTTTTGCTTGCTTTTTTTTTTTTTTTTAAATTAACTTAGGTACTTTTGTCTTTCTTTCCTTGCAGCCTAATGACCCGGTGACAAATATCTGTCAAGCTGCAGACAAGCAGCTCTTCACGTTGGTCGAGTGGGCCAAGAGGATTCCTCACTTCTCAGAACTGCCGCTTGATGACCAGGTCATCCTCCTACGAGCAGGTCTGTTCACAATCCACTCAAATTCCCACCAACTTATCCGCACTGACAATTGTTATTATTCCATTTAAAAATAAAAACAGATTATATCGTCTGTTGTTAATAGAGGCAAATCTCGGGGGAGACTTTCTGCATCAATGAGTTGAGGTTGAATCTTGCGTAAATGGTTTCAGTTTGACCACAGAAAGATTCCTCAGGAAGTTTCAAGAAGTTAACTAGATTCATAAGAACAATGTGTGTTTCGATTACAGAGAAAAAAACAAAAACAAAAAACAGTTTGACGAGACTTCAGTGGTTCCGTTTGGAATACATTTGATTTTATCAAAATAAAACCACAAAAAAATATTTCTACTAGTCCAACAAAAACAATGAAAATGTGCTTTTGATGGCAAAAATCAATTTTATAATTACCAATAGTAGTATTTAATAGTGTGTGGACATGTCGGCCATTATTTTTCACAGCTAACGCCGCACAAAGATTAAATGTGTCCCGATACTTTTGTCACTCATCATCGCCACGTGTTGCTCTCGCTGTCCTGTCAATGGCGCCTTTCTGATATTCTCGACAATCATCCAAGGGGGCCTTTTTTTAAAACGGTGTGACTCGTCTGTCATGTCGTCCCCATTCAGCGACATCACACGCGGGAGGGTCTTTCGGGGTCCCCCAACACATCGTCTGCCTGTCGCTCCAAATTACGCCATTATATTCCTAATCCACCTTGAGGAAAAGAAATGCTATTACACACCCGGCGAATCAAAACGCATCCTCCCATCGCTCTTTTATGCCACACACACCGACCGCCGAGTGATGGAAAGACTTCATTGGAGGAGAGCGAGCGAGACGTTATTCCGGCGAGCTCGTCTCCCTTCAGCTCTCAGGTTTTCTATAAATAACCGCTTTAGTTCTGCCGTACCGCTGATAAAAAGAAAACCTCTCGTACCCGACTCAACTCCGGCGGGGAGAAGAGGCGAGTGTTGCCGGGCAGAAGTGTTAAAGGAGCCCCGTCGCTCAACGATGGCCGTCCCATGTGTGTGTGTTGAGCCCCTGCTTTGGCGCGTCAAGCCAGTTGTCTTGATCGTGTTGGCAGCCGCGCTTCATCCCTTTTACACGCCTGTCTCCTCCCAAAGTATGAATCCAATGTCTTGGTAATAACCCGATGGCGGCGCTTGAGAACCCCGAGCGCTTTTACCACGCCGCTTAATTGAATCATTGCGGTGCCCGCCCTTTGTTGTCACTTTGATTTAGCCTGCTAGCGCTGTGAACTTTTGTACCGGGATTTGCTTGTTTTCACACTTTTTTTCGTATCTGTGCCGCAGGTTGGAACGAACTGCTCATCGCGTCGTTTTCGCACCGTTCCATCACCGTTAAAGACGGGATTCTGTTGGCCACCGGGCTGCACGTACACCGGAACAGCGCCCACAGCGCTGGAGTGGGAGCCATCTTTGACAGGTCGGTGGGGATTTTCGTATCGACTGAAGCATATTTCACTCGGCTGTTTGAGACGTGCATCTTGATACGGAATTTTTTTGAGCCTCAAAGTTGTCAAGCTGAATATTCCCAAGTAGCATTTACTCAACTCAACTCTTAGACAACCGTATTTTCCGGACTATAAGGCGCGCCGGACTATAAGGCGCACCTTCAATGAATGGCCCATTTTAAAACTTTGTCCTTATATAAGGCGCAGTTTAAATTTAGGAATTTGGCCCATATATAAGTCGCACCGGACTATAAGACGCATTGTCGGCTTTTGAGAACATTTTAGGTGCGCCTTATAGTCCGGAAAATACGGTAACTCATATAAGGAGCAGCTGAGTTATGCCGGCATCTCAATGAGACCCGATACTAAATATTCCAAGCAGATGATCGTTTATAAATATTTACCACACCTCTTGGAAATTGATTGTGTGAGCACATCTAATGAGGTGGCCCGTCATGAGTGCCCGTGTTTTCATCCTGGCAGTTGGATTAATAACTACGTTGGAGTCATCCGTCAATATCATTGCCAGTCACCGCCTCGGGATGTATCGCATCCTCGGAATGAGTGAGGCGTACTTAAAGATACACACAGCTGATAATGTTTATTTATCTAAAGCTCACTCTCTCTCGCTCTATCACTCTGGTCCTCTTTTGAATGAGACGGATTATTATGAAGCATCTCGGTCTTGTAGCAAATTGAATGACAATGATCTCAGCGTCACGATTGACTCGTCAGAAAGAGCGTGAGGGGGGAGGCGAGGAGTGCCAGCGACTGAATGTCTAGTGATGTCACCCGCTAGCACACATAAACAGAAGGGGGGGTTGCTGTGACAGACAATTAGCATGCATCCATGATTTTGAGAGTCATGATGGGGAATGAGAGATGCAAACTCATTCCATCGCCACCGTTTTTTTGTTTTTTTTTTGTCTTGTGCAGAGTGCTCACGGAGCTGGTGTCTAAAATGCGGGATATGCAGATGGATAAGACAGAACTGGGGTGCCTTCGAGCTATCGTCCTTTTCAACCCAGGTAAACTATCCGTGAGCTTTTTCAGTCATTTAATCCTTGCTTTGATGTCATTACATGACAGTTTGTTTTTATTTTATTTTGTCTTTTTTTTTTATTTATTTATTTAAATTTAATTTTGCATCTAGTTTTTCATTACTTTTGAGAATTTCATTTTCTACTCTAGTTCCTTGTTGTGATTTTTTTATTTATTTCGTTTGGTGTTTTGCGCCTCGTCACAAACGAACGCCGCCGTCTTGCCAAAGCAAGGCATTAAAGCAAAGCGCCAACACGACCCAGTGTGGGATCCTCCATCCCTCCGCACCAGACACACTGATCCTCTGTCTTCCACTTTTGTTTGCGACTCCGCCGAGCCCGCCGGCCCCGCTTCGCTCCTTTGCCCGAGTCCTTGTTAATTAGAGTTCACCGGATTGTTCTGACGGCGAAAAAAAAAAAAAAGGGAGCGCTTCATTCTCACTGTGTGTCATCTTGAGTTCAGCCATTAGTGGGTAAAACGTCTTTTTGTTCAACTCGATTGTTCATCAACAATGTCGTTAAAGAGGAGCGCTAATTGCACAGAAAGCAAACATATACGCGCCGGTCCGTAAAAGGCCGCGAGGTTAAAGTGCAACTTGTTGCCTCTCGTGAATTCCCACCCTGCATTTGTGCACAGAGGTGAGAAATTGATTGCCATCTCAAATGATAAAGTTTATTTTTAGCATCATCTCTCACTTGCAGCTGTTTTTTATTTTTGCCCAGACTCCAAAGGTCTATCAAACCCAAGTGAGGTGGAAGCTCTCCGAGAAAAAGTCTACGCATCTTTAGAGGCCTACTGCAAACACAAGTACCCCGAGCAGCCCGGCAGGTAACAATTTCAAAATGGCGCAGTTTCAATCGATCCCTTCGAGTAAAAGCAATTTCGGGTCTGTAACTTAACGACTCGGCTGTGTGACAGATTCGCCAAGCTGCTGCTGAGGTTACCGGCGCTGCGCTCCATCGGCCTCAAGTGTCTGGAACACTTGTTCTTCTTCAAGCTCATAGGCGACACGCCCATCGACACGTTCCTCATGGAAATGTTGGAAGCGCCGCATCAAATGACATAATAGCGGAGAGGACGGCGCTCGTCATCTGCCTCCTCTTTCTTTCCCAGCAGGGTCCTGTTTTTTTTTTTTTTTTTTTAAATGTCCCACCTTGACTAAGACACATCATGTGATGGTGAACATCCCCATCCTCCCCCCCCTACGGAAACAACAATTTCATTATGGGTGTGTTTTTATACCTTGTAAAGAATTTTCAATCAGAACTATATCTCAGAAGAGCACGCGGTGGAGAGAAGACAAAAGCAATGTACTGAGCCATTATTAGCATTTTCCCAGCATCTTGACGAGATGATTGAGCATCTTCACACATTAAAAAAAAAAAAAAACCTTTCAGGGTGGGTGCACACAAAAACATGGTGTGGACGTCATGTTGAGACCCTCAGCCTGGTGAGCAGGACAATCTTACAGACACTCGGAGCTTTTTGGAAAAAAAAACAAACCTCCCCGACTGGACTCAACACGTCTTGCACTAGTTGTTTCAAGAAAAAGGAGGGAGGGTGGGGGGGTGTCAGCTTTCCGGGATGTGGAACTTAACAGGTGTGCTACAAAGACTGCAAGTGTTCACGAACCTCAGGTGTCCTGGCCCAGTTCCAAACCGATCCAACCATGTCTTACTGTATCAACAACACTGTGCAAAAACATCGGCCAGGGCAACGTTTACCAATCAGCCTAAGCAGGAACAATCTTTGGATCCATCTTGGGAATGGGCGGGGAAGGGGCGGGGCTTATGTCATGTACGTACAATCCGCACGGTTGTTTGTGCACACAGGAAGAAGCCAAGGCATTCTGCCTTTTTTTTTTTTTGTATGGCGTATGAACTTTGCAAGGTAGCAAGTGTCACCTTTGTTCATTTCACCAGCCCCCCCCCCCCCCCCCCCCTTCCCCCTCATTGATGTGAATTCCGACCTCTCAACACTGCAGCTGTTAGCTTCTCAAGATCACCTCATCTCTTTCTACGCAGGAAGTTACAACCAGAAACAGTATTTACATGTTTGTTTTATTTTTTTGGGGTTCCATTTCAGATCAGCACGATTACCTCAGTTTGTTGAGCCTCCTCATCCGGGCTCGCCCCGCTGACATCATCCATAGAAAGAGAAGCGCTTGTCATTGCAGCCGAGCGCTCGCTTTCTCGCTTTGTTTGTTTGTTTGTTTTACTTTGCACTTAACCTCATGACAGAGCCGATGTCAACACATTTGACCTCCGGGGTGGGAATCTGGCCCGTGGCCCAATCAGGACGGTCCCACTTATTTTCCCCTCTCTGTCTCGGCAACATTGGTCCACGATGAAATATGAAATGTTTTCCATATGTCCGCTCATATTCTGCTGTTGCGGTAGCGTTCATTTTGCCCGCGCCGTTTGGCTTGATGGAAAGTTGACCATGCAAATATTTTGCTCTCCTCGCATCCCCACTCATTCATTTTTGGCTTTACATTTTTTTTTGTATATACAGTATCTATAGATGATGGAGTCAAGGAAACATATGAGAGTGGAAAAAAGAACACTAGAATTTTTTTTCTTATCTGCATGTTCTTTCTTTCATAAGCACTTTGAAGCAGTCAGGACCTGAGCACTGTGTTGTGTTAATACTTTGGAGGTGTAACAGAGTCCGGGCTTTGCCACTTGAATTACGATCTATTAACTTTTCAGATAGTTTTTTGGATTATAAAAACTTCAACCCACATTCTGATCTTCAGGTTAATGAGCTTCACGCTAATCGCATTTGCTCTAAAGCAAAAAACATTATGGGAGGGAGAAAATCATCAAATCATAATTGTAGTGTTTTTCATTTCAATTTTAAATTAAGCTTTTTAATTTTAATTTTATTTTATTGTCAACATGGCCTAAATACTCCCAAATAAAAAAAAGCAATTAACAGTCCATAATGATTCTTGTGGCAACCTGAAGACTCTGCTACTCTCTGACCAGGACACCAATGACGTCATGTTTGGTTTGGTTTCAGTCTATTTGTTTTGTTGTTGTTGGTCCCGAAGAAAGTTCTGGACACATGCGTGTAAATCTCTTTTGATTAAGGTCCACTTTCACAGAAGGCCTTCAGCAGGGTAAAAAAAAATCGGGTCGGATTACAACCCCCTTTAAAAAGCAAGCCTCTCATAAAGCCTGTTTAAACGAAAGGCGAGCTTTTGGCGTCCTCTAGCGGAAAATATCTGCACTGCAACATTTTAATTCCTTTTTTTTAATTCCCCCCATCTTTTCAGAGGCGGCACTTTCTCACAGGGTTTATGTGGCACAGTTTGTGCTTGCTATCGCCAAAAAGGGAGAGAGAGAGTAAGAGAAAAGAGCAATAACTATTCATGACTTATTGGCACGTCTCTGCAAGCAAGGTGGCCTGTATTATTATTATTAATATTAATACTAATAACTATCCAGGTGACAGTATTGACTGCCAGTGTGAGCTCAGTTTACAGAACAGTATTTATATAATAATTATGCATACATAAGAATAGTTTGTATATTGAAAAAATCCATTTTTAGGGGAGGAGTCTTGCAGCTTTTGAGTCGGAATTTTTAGCCGCTAATTTCCCAGAAATAATTTAGAATGGGAGGGAGGGGGGGTGCTCTTTGATGACTGTGATGGTTGACACATGCAGGTCTTGTAAGCCATAAAAAAAATGTGGATGACATGTAAAATCGCCCCCAACAAGAAATCAAACATGACATCAAATGATAACCTTCATAGACACTTCATAATGTAAAAAAAACTATATTTTGTTAATATGTATATGTGTATATATTTATAAATAAATATATCAGCAGATCTGTTCCTTGAGTATTTCCAGCAGCAAAAGTGAGAGAGGAGTCTTTCAGACCAAAATAATTCCACGAGTTTTCTGGTGTTTTTATGCGATTATCAAGGAAGGGCAATTTTATGCATTGCTGCCTTTCTAAGAAAAAGAAAAAAAAACAACCAGCAGAATCCCAGTAGCCCAAAATGTGTACTATTAAAAACAAAAACCAGCTTTTCAGATTAATGGGACCTCTAAACTGTACAAAAAAAAGATGGTTAGGGTGTCAGGATGTGACCCTCCATAAAATGTGTTTTGCTTGGCAATTGTATGTTTAAAAATGTGATCAGGAAAAAAAAAAAGCTGACCTTGTGACACAATCACTGCTTTGTTTGGTGCTGACAGTAAACAATTCAAGACAATGTAAAAGTTAAAGAAAAAAAACTTGAAGATCTATTTTTGTAGAAAAGTAAATTTTATCCCTTGCTTCTGTAATTGTTTTTGTCCCGTTCTTCTTGTGGGCTGATGTTTACGCGGACAATAATGTTGAGGAGGAGCCAGCACCTTGTTAAGAAACTGTGGCTTTTACTTTGCTGTGTTCGACTTATCGCCGCCGAGTGGCAAGCTGTCCCGTCATACTTTTTGTGTCGACTTTTAAGAAGATGAAATTTTTGTCATCTGTTCTTTGTGTGTTGTCCAATGAAATTTCATGGACAGAGAAACAAAAAAATTATTAAAAAAAAAACATCAAAATCAACACTGCTGCTGGATTTTTCTCAATGCAACTTGCATAGCGCCCCTAGTGTTCAAACTGAGAAACCAAACAATTTAATTAGATGTTTCAATGACAGTAGTAACGAAAAAAAAAGCAAGGAATGTAATGCATTGGTAACTTGTTTATTAGAAAACCAAAGTCAAGGTTGACATCACTAGACAAGAACAATTACATAAAAGGCAAAAAATTCCAACCTTTTATTTTGTTTCACAGAACATAAATGAATTGTCGTGAACTGTGTTGATATCCAGGTTAAAAGTTCTGCCCAATAATTCTGAAACACTAGAAATGGTGAAATTAATTTGTTACACAAGTCATCCATTTTGCTTAACGACAAATTGTGTGTGTGGGCAGGCGGAGGGGGTGTCAGGACACAAAACCACGTGGAATGAAGAAATTACATGTCACGCAGAATAAATTGCCAAACTGATTTTTTTTCGTTGTTGCTTCACCAAGGGGATTTATTTGTCGCATCACTGTTAAAGTTCCTTCCCTGGAAGTTCTGCACCACGCAGAAGCTCACTAGTGGGAAGAAAAAGTCCTTTTTCCATATATAAAAAAATAGAAAAAAAAAAGTGTTAAAAGGAGAAATATGAACGGTGGAGCTTTAACAATCGCTTTTCCAAAGCTTGATGGTTTTGTCGTTTTCTAGAGCTGCTGATGCTATGATGTTCTCTGTCGGGTGGCAGCCGGTCGAAATGACCACGTCTGGAATTTTGGGGAAAAACAGGTAACATTTTAGAAACTGAGCATTTTGATTTTCTTGGAAAGATGAAGCGGTACCCGTGTGGCCTTGCAGTTTCTGCACGATCTCCTTTGTCTGCAGGTTCCAGATGTACACCATGTTGTCCTCAGAGCCCGACACGATCCACTGCGAGAGAGCACGTTTTAGTCTCGCCCAACGAGAACAAGAGAAAAAAAAAAATCCAAAAATTTCATTTCACCTTTCCACCTGTGACCGAGAAGTTGGCAAACACGCAGTACTTCTCGTTTTTATGGCCCGTGTACGTCTTCAAGCACTGCAAGAGTTGAAGCCAAGCAGACGAACAATTTAGCGGCGAATTTATTCCAGGAAAAAAAATAATAACCTCACCTTTCCTTTGCTGTAGTCCCACAGCTTCAGTGTGCTGAGGGTCAAAATACAAAAGTTCAAGAATTCGCAAACAAAAATTGCGTAAATAATAAATTGAAAAGGGAATAGATTGGCTACTCACTTATCCAGCGTCGCCGCCAAGATATATTTCCCATTGGGGGAAAACTTGACAAAGGACACGGGAGGGTTGTCGTCATCTAACATCAACAACACCAGTCAAGGCTTGCGGCAATTGTGACATTTAACCCCCCCCCAAAAAATTGCTCCCCCCGTTTGTACCTATTAGTGTCTTTAAGCACTGCCCGGATGCTGTGTCCCAAATTCGGCTGGAGACAAAAGACAAAGTCATACGGTCCATAATTCTGAATTAAAATGTTTTTCATTCTTACCAGAGTCCATCATAACTGCTGGACACAATCAGGGAGCCGTCTCTGTTGAAATGGACCTAAAAGGAAGAGATACAGGTAATAATTATTATTTTTTTCTCTCTCCTTCTTGACTGAGCACAGAGGGGAGGGGTGAGTCGTGACGCAGAAACTTGTCGAGGTCCTTACAGCAGAGACGGGGTCCGAATGAGCGGGCAATGTTTTCAAACACTTGCCAGTCTTCACGTCCCATATTCGCACGCTCTCGTCAAACTGGGGAAAGGTTAAAATAAATTAAGCACTGATTCCTTCACTTCCTGGTCCTTAAAAAAAGTGTACTCACTGATCCCGACACGATGAGATTGGATTGCGGGTTGAAATTACAGCAGAACACGTAGTTGCTGTGACCTTTCAGTGTCTTTAAGCATTTTCCCTGTGGACACAGAAAGGGAAAAATTATTACTGCCACCACCCAATTCAGAACGAGGCCTGAGAATTTACCGAGCTAACGTCCCATATCTTCAAGGTCTTATCATCGGACGCAGACACCAGGAGGTTCGAGTCGGACGACCATGCCACGTCGGAGATGCCCTGGAGAGTCGGAGGTAAATATGCTCATATTAAGCATCTTCTGTGTAATTTGAGTTATGGCACTGACCAACTTACAAGTTTGTGTCCCGATATGGTTTTCTCAAATTTGCCATCGTAAGCTCCCCAGATTTTAATGAGTTTATCAGCAGCTGCAAAGAGAAAGAAAGAGGGTTGATTTAGGGAGAATACAAATAGTGAGGAGCTTGAAAATGGTGGGAGAACTTACAGGAGCTGGCCAGCCACTCTCCACTAGGACTGAACTTGACAGAGGAGACGGCTTTAGTGTGACCTGCGAGTGTGAACTTCAGTCCGTAATTGGGCTTGACGGGAGTGGACTGTAAAATAGATAAACGCCAAATATCAAGACAATAATAGTCAAGTTCTTTTTTTTAATCAGCCAACCTTATTCTGAGAAGATGTTGACGTCCCCACAGGAGGTTTTGTGTCAGTCTCCGGCTTCTTGTCTTCTGTTGCCATGGCAATGGAGCGAGCATCAACTGTGCACTGTCAGTGTGGAGCGGCGGCATTTGTCATAAAAACATAAACAAGAATTACTCACTCAAAGATAATGTGGTGGAAAATGTCACGAAAAGTACAATTAGGACTGTTTTTCCCATTTTCCCAATACACAGTGCCATCTAGTGGAGTAAAAAAATGGTTCATGAAGCAAAATGTGCTTCATTTTATTATCATTAATTAAAACTACCTCATTGTTATTGGTGATCAGATTTATTATTCAAATTTTGGATGGAAACGGAGATACCATCAAAGAGCTGCAACGGTACCCTCATATGCAGCTCGTATAGTCAAGCTGACAGGCTATGCTAACGCAACAGTCTTTTAACAATATTACTCGGCGTTTTGCACAGAAACAACAATTTTGCAATCTGGAAGTTTTCAGAATTTATAATTAAATGCAAGAGCTGCAAGTGGTTATATAGCCGACTGCTGCTGTTGACAAACTGAGTTAGCCAGTATGGAGGGGCCCTCATTGCACACAATGAGGCGTCGTACAAACATCGATACTCACCGGGATTTAACGGAGTTTGGGTGTCCAATTGCTGCTCTTCATAAAGCACCGCTCAGACTATGTGCATTTATTTTAGAGTTGGGACAATTAGGGAGAGCCGAATTGGTTCGCCGCTGGATGATTGCTAGCAAAATCTGCGGTGGAAAGCGGGGAATGTGCTGCTGCAGCGTTGCCTACAGCGCATGCGCGAAAACTTCATGAGATACGGAATGCCAGGAGGGACATAAAGGTCTTGCACGGGTTCAAAGAGTTGCAGAAATAATATGAGTAAATATATTAAATATATATTATTGTGTGAATTGTTCTCTTGCTCTGATTTTGTGCTTTATACAGTAACTATTAGTTTTGCAAATATTAGTAATATTTGTAAAAATGTCTACATAAAACTCTTGTTTTATCACAAGTACAGCATATACTTTGAAATCAGCTCAAATCACAGTTCGACTATCTTAAATACTTTTATCAACCATCTGATCAAAACATTTCTCTTTTTGCACAATTAAGTGGCAACAACTGTCTTCCAGCCTGTTGTATGTCATCATTAGTCTCCTCGTTGAAGTAAATGAGGCGAGTTGAGTGCTGGCCTTATTGGAAGCAAACTGCAAAATTCAGAAGAAAGTCAAAAGCATTTTTTGAAAGTCTGACCCAAACCCCTAATAAAATATGAACAAGATCCATCCATCGTTTCCAACGTTTTTATTCATTTTTTTGTTCATTGTGCCTTTATGTCATAATCATGACGTGTTACACAAACAATGGCTCAGGTTAACAATTGACAAACATCCTATTTAGCTACTAATTACTGTTTTCCATGAACATTGTAAAGATGCACATGTTGCTACTAAGACACCAAGACCCGCATTAGCGTGACGAGCTTGCTAATGTTAAGCCTGTTTTGAATCAATAGTTTCATTCACTTTGTGAATATCTGGCATCCCACGGGGATACATCTTGTTTTTGGGGTGTGTGCATAATATGGCTAGCAGTTTTATTTGGAATGTCCTCACACACTTCCATCTTATGTTTCCTTATTCTTGTTCTAACTGGTGTTCTAATCAAAAACAATGCAATAAAATACTAAAACATATTTTTTTCTTTTTTTTGCACATTTAAAATGTTTCTGAATGGAATTATTTACATATTTTAAATAAATACTGATAGAAAAGGGCTGCCTGCAGCACCAGCAACCTTAATGACGGAGCATCAAAAGTCGACTAGGCACACCCCAGCATATGTAAGACTTTGTCAGCAATTCGCATTTTTTCAGACTCGTCGCTGGTTTGAGGAGTTGGAGCTTCACCTGGAGAATCTGGATCTGGAACAAAAATAATAATAATAAATGAATTCCATTTTTACTTTGTGATTTGTGAATTTCCCACCTGCAATACTGGTGGATGTGACGCTGCGTCTCCTCCTCTTATTACCCTGGAGACAAATATTAATTTAGACTTATTGTCTACGACTAGCGAATCTGAAAAGTTGGAGGTGGGGCTCACATAGTTGTCACTGCTGGACCACTCTGGATACATCTGGGAATGGAGTTTTTTCTCAGCATCAGCAATTTTATAATATTTAGCCTGTCCCTCATCAGTCAGCAACTTCCACTGCAGACATAAAAAAAAAATTGTACTGAATAATTATGCTCATATATTTGGAAAGGTAGCAAGCAAGCTCACCATGTGGCCCAGGACAGTATTGACAGAAGCGCTGTCTTTTAAATTCATCTGTGCTTTTACATGTTGTCTCTGCTCCTTCAGGAAACACATGAAGGCGTTGGGTGGCTTCTTGACGTATGGCTGGTCCGCATCCCGTACGCGCCGGCGCCTTCGTTTTCTTCTAATGACCAGAAAAACTGTTTTTACTTTGTTTGACATGAATGGGTGATTAGGCGCTAAGGTAACAACCAATCCCGGCTCAGGAAAGCAACTGTGATGTCATTTTAAGTCGACAAACAAAATGGCCGCACCGAGATGATGAGTCTTACTTTGTGCACGTTATTGGGGGTGCAGTGAAGACAGGAGGGCCAGCAATGTGATAGACCACCCCACCATTCCTAAGGAGACAAACAATTGATCACATGGGAGAGGGGACACATTTTGGATTTGCTTTGATGGCGTCTGTCTGATTGAAAAGTCGCTTCTTACTTTGAGTTGGAGCTCACTGGACCAGCGTAGACCGAAGGGCCTGTCATCTGAAACATGTCTCCTCCATTTCTGTATTGATTTACGTGTTGTGTTTAAAACAGGATTTGAATATCTTTTAAGGATTTCAATGTGACTTACAGCATTCCAGGAGGACACCAGTTGGAGCTTTCCGGAAGCGACCGTCCGGGCACAGAGAGGTTCTGCTTGTGCAAATACAGAAAAAAATTAGTCATCACGTGCCTGCAGTAGATAACATGCCCCTCTCCATTTCAGGTAGGATACTCTTTTCCAACAGAATTCCAATTATTTCCCCTATCTGAAAACTATATAAAAGGTAAAAATTGCACAATCGTTTGCGTTCAGCTTCACGAGGACTACTTACTATCTTGTCGGAACTCACCTGAGGGCCACCTGCCTGACTTTTGAGGTCAAACGCGTGCATGCCGTACGGGTTTGACTGCGGTCCTGCCATCATCTGACCTGGCTGCACAAAAGCTGAACTGGGCGGGACGCACCCACCGTAGCCTCTGCTGTGACCAGTGACCAACTGGCAATGTGTGTCAAACCTGAGCCAAGAAGGCACAGGAGGTGGACAGCTTGCCGTGGTACACACCATGCCGCTGACCACCTCCAGGAGAGTCGAAACAACTTCCTCCCACTTGAGTTCTGATACAACTTTCTCAAATTCTGCCCTGAGCTGCTCCATACTGTCAGAACTAGATCCTTCTGACCCTACTCCTCGCCCTCTTGAAGAACGACAACGGCTGAAGACTATTGGGCCCCTGTGACACACATTAACGGGAAGCTGCTTTTCAGACATTTTGAAGGGTCACATCATAGATCACAGATAATGGTGTGCTTGTGTTACTCAAAGACAATAATCATTATTAAGGCAGATAATGATAAAAAGCAGAAAATGAATATCAAATGAAATGGCAATGATGGAAAGAAAATGGCAGCCTTGCTCTTCATAGAGCAAGGAACCACAAGTGGTAACTTAAAAAAAAAATGGACACTATACCATAAAATGGTTGGACCATGCCAGCCAAAAGGCCATCAGATAATCCTTATTATTGATAAATGTTTTAAAAAAACATTTTTATAAAGCCACGTTGTGTTCATCTAGTCAACCGGAATATTAACGTGCCTTTGTGGCAGGCGGAGGTTCTGACGCACCTCGATTCAAACACAACAAATCACAGAATTTGACTTTAATAATTTATCTAAAGCCTTATTCGACCCATATGAATTAAAAAAAAAAAAGTTCGATGGCCTGACGTGGGATCAAGGTTAAGTACAGTAAGAACTCTCCAGAAATCGCGTTGCTTGGATACAGAGTTGAAATACGTCTGTTGAAATTAAGACGTGGGAAATTAAATGAAATTCTTAATTATTGATGCGGTGTGAAATTTGTGTAAATTGTGACAGTTTAAACGCTGACATTTTTTTTTTTACTTGACTGTCAGCCATATGACCACTTGAAAGACGTTAAAAGAAGTTGCGCTACTTACGACTGTGATCAACGGCGCATCATCTTCTCCCAATTTGAAGGTGTCCCCAATGTGTGTCAGTTTCTCTGCATGAGAGGATTTGTGGGATCTCGGCCCACAACCGACTTTTTGTGTATAGTGCTCCTAAAATGAGACACCGGACAGAACTAAATCTCATATGAAAGCCTAACTAACGTATATAGAAATATGCGTTGCTGGGCAACCACTCGGGGATTTCCGCTTCCTGTTTTTTTTATTTTTTATTATCTTTTTTTTTACAATGCAACATACTATATATTTATTTGTGTAGCGCTTTCACCTTTTCAACATTGCTCCATCTTGATTTCAACGTATTAATAGAGCGTATCAATCCTTTCTAAGATGCGTTTTGCGTGTTGGAGTCGTGTGATTATGAGGTGATGACAAAATTGAAGCGTTTTAAAAAATAAAATTGTGTATCGGACATTTTATATGTGCTCTAAAATCGTATGAGGTAAAATTGTTGTATTCAAAGCTATGGGGAAAAGGTGAGGGGTGTATTGAGCCTCCGAGACTAAAGAGGGCGCTATAATACTTTTAATGTCTAACTCCTGCAGCTATTTGTCGCTGTTTTAGCCAAACACGAAACTATCCCAGTCGCAATTATCAAGTATATTCAGACATTAATAATTATTTTAAACGACTATGCCCGTTGTTCCTGTAACGAACTAACTGCTCCCCCATCCTGCCTTTGAGGTAATGCTATCAAAAAAGGTTTCGTTTTACTTTGAAAGTGAAAGTGACTTTCCCAGTAAACGCGAGATATGCGTGTCGTAATGTGCAGGTATGCAGGTAGGCCGTTTCGCAATGTTTACTACTGACGACATACAGTTTATTTTTAAATGACAAATCGAAAACGTTTTGGATGGTTTGCATTGTAGCCAACCCATGCTAACACTGCTATTAAAGTACATATTATGTGATTTCGAATGGCTTTAACCTCACGTCAGATTTTTTTTTTTTTACATGAATTAGTAAATAATTGTGCAGATGGTTGTTGATTTTTACTCATCAGTCACATTGCCTTAAACTTTTTTTTTTCCATTCCTCTAGGTTTAACTGTGTAAACAACAATGCAAGAAATGGCTGCAGGTTTCTTTTTCCAAGACAGCACTTGTGCAATTCTCAGAAGATAATACAGACTGGCATTATCTGATCTTCCACTCATGATCATGGCATCGAACACGGTGCCACCCGCACCACAAGTGGAGAACCCCCCGCCGCCCGAGGTCACCAATGCCAACAAGTTAGGGCGAAGAACCAACCAGCTTCAGTTCTTGCGGAGTGTCGTGGTGAAGGCTGTGTGGAAGCACCATTTTGCTTGGCCTTTTTACCATCCTGTCGATGCTGTGGCTCTGAAATTGCCAGTGAGTACTGTGCACGGATACTCTCCAATCGTTTTTTTCCTAATACTTCCTATAAATTTAGGATTATCATACCATAATAACCAACGCTATGGATTTGGGAACCATCAAACAAAGACTCGAGAACAATTACTATTGGAGTGCCACTGAATGTTTGCAGGACTTCAACACCATGTTCACCAATTGCTACGTTTATAACAAGGTGGGTGGATCACACAGAACATCAATGCCTTTGAGTGCCCTCAGACGTGCCCTTACTCCGCTCCATCTAGCCCACAGATGATATAGTGCTGATGGCTCTCAGCTTGGAAAAGATTTATTTGCAAAAAGTTGCACAGATGCCCCAAAAAGAAGTCGAGCTCGTGTCTCATCCTGCCAAAGGGAAAAGTAAAAAAAAAAGTTCAGGTAATGGAGGTCTCAGATTAGTAGTATCGGAGGTGATTTTACTTTACAAAAGTATTTGATGTATGCGCACAGGTGGACTGGAGGCCCTGCAGACAAATTCTTCACAGGCCAACACCGTACGTCTTCTTGATTCTCCACCATACGATAACTTGTTTGCATCATGAGAACTTAACCGTATTGTTTAATTTAACCAATAAAGAAGAAAAGCTTGAAGAAGCGGCGCGATTCGACCGAATTGAGTGACTCACCAGAAAGCAAGAGAAGACGGCAAATCACCGAGCTTTCCAGCCTCTTTTTTGCCAGCGAAAAAGCGTTAACACATCAAGACGGTGAGACGATCCAGCTGAGCAAACAACTGCGATGCTGCAAGGAGATTCTGAAGGAAATGCTCTCCAAGAAGCACGCAGCCTACGCTTGGCCTTTCTACAAGCCTGTGGATGTTGAAGCGTTGCAGCTGCACGACTATCATGACATCATCCAGTGCCCAATGGATCTTAGTACTGTCAAGGTAATAAGTCACGTATTTACTTTTTACTTTCATCAAATGGGGCTTTCGATTTCAGCAGGCTGTCTTGTCATCTCTCACATTTCATCACTAATGACTTCATTACATTAGCGATGGGGAAAATGAAGCTTCAAATGTGCTTCATGAAGCAGTTGTATTTTTTTTATCGTGCTTCTAGATGTCACTCTTAGTTTAATCAAAGAAAATGCAAGTCATCATGTGTTCAGCCCAATCTTGAACTGAGATTGGCATCTAGAGGAGAAAAAAATACAACTGCTTCATGAACCACATTTGAAGCTTCATTTTCCTATTACTAATCACTAGGCAAAACTGAACAGACGAGAGTACCCAGATGCGCAAAGATTTGCTGAGGACGTCAGGTTAATTTTCTCCAACTGTTACAAGTACAACCCCCCGTACCATGACGTCGTCGCCCTGGCCAAGAAGCTTCAGGTACTCTCAGGAAAATATCACACTCCACAACCTTCTCTGTACGTCAACCTCTTTGATTCCCTGGTTCTCCTTTGCTTTAGGGCGTGTTTGAGAGGAAATTTGCTGCCATTCTAGACAAACCCATCAGCACTTCGCCGGTGGCCCACAGTCCGGTTCTGGGTGGGCTGACCACAGCCTCATCCACTTTGGTTAAATCGGATGAACAAGGTTCACAATTTGCTGAGTTCCAAAAACAGGTCAGTAAAGAGTAGTATTTTTTTACTCCTCTTGATGAAAGTGCACTGACTAATGAACAGTGCCATCTAGAGGATGTAGAAAATACTTTGTGAAGCTAATTTGAAGCTTCATTATTGCTGCATATTGTTGAGCATCTTTAATACGTGTCAAGCCCTGTAACTCCTAATCTGTTTGACGCAAAAGAATGGAGGTGGCAACTATGACGAAGAATCCCTGCAACTGACGTACCACGAGAAGCACCAGCTGAGTCTGGACATAAACCGACTATCGGGCATAAAGCTGGGCCAGGTGGTACGCATCATTCAGAAACGGGAGCCGTCCGTGTGCGACGCCAGCCCTGACGAGCTCGAGATCGACTTTGAGATTCTCAAACCGTCGACTTTGCGCGCACTGCAGCAATACGTGCGTTGTTGCCTGTACAAGAAGTTCAAGAGATTTCAGAGTAAGTGAATGATGGTTTTGATAGGTGCTCACGTCAAGATTTTTTTTTTTGAAATGCAAATCAGTAACTGCTGGAATTTTATTTCCATTAACAGAGAAGAGGTGTCAAGTCGGGGCTTTTCAAATGGAAAGCAGCAGCAGCTCCTCAGATTCCGACGTCAACAGTTCTTTGGAATCCAGTTCTGAAAATACTGACGTGTGAAAGCGACCCCCTCCCATCCTTTGACGTCTCCAGATTACATACGGTACAGTCCTAAGGCCAAGTCCTTACCTTTCTTTTTTTTTTTATATCGTGAATCTTTTTTCTCAAATAGAGCTTGCGTTTCTAAACATTGTATTCTCAAAGAAATATAAATGTAGGCTGACAAAGTAAACAACAGGCCACCTCAGCAGACCAAACTGCAAACTCGCTGCTGTGAAATCTAATGATGACTCTGAATTTCTTTTATTACGCTTCAGGATTATCGTATCTCAATGTTGCACTTCATGCTCAACTTTTTTTTCCCCCAATGCCTTAAGATACTGAAAGTATAAAATACTGGGTCTGACTTGAAAATGACTTCCACTAGTCAATTATTCATTTAGCCATATGTGCTGACCATAGCTGGCCCGTTCAGTTATCGACGTTAAGTAGAATTGTTCAGCAATGTTACTTTTCACTACTTGTATATAATTGCACCTATGTTTGGTTACCGGGGATCTTGTTTTCTCACGCAATAATGTTTATTTTTTTATTGGCCCGACCTGCCTGCATTTGTTCTTATGTGCCTTCTTCAGATTACCACTAAAAATTAAAGACAATACTTAAAAATGTTAGTATTTATTAATAATATTATGATTGTTATTATTAAGACCGCCACTAGTTTGTCTCGTTTGCTTTTTGAGCTAAACCAATGCGAGGAATAAGTGCTTAAGCTGAGATGCAGTTCTGGAGTCAGCCACAGTGTGGCAGTACAGCACCAACTTTCGCAATTACCCACCTGAAACTCAAAAATTGCAGGCAGTATATATTGTCTCACATTTTTATTGTTACAAATGACTATAGTGGCCAACCGTGTTGGAATTTGAAAAATACATTACCCTTTTAAATTTTAATTACCTGTGCAAAATCTTTAATCAGATATGGCTTCATTTTGGCCTTTGTACTTCTATGACTTCTTTTAAAAATGTTCAAAAGTCCAAATTAGCCATTAAGTGTGTCAACTGTCACGAGTTCCAACACAAGAGCTTGGATTGCGTGCAGATGCATTCATCATTGACTCCTTTGCAGTCAGACTACGGGCCGCATTCCCTTCATGCATCAACCACACAAACACAACCTCGAGGGCATGATTGATCAGTGCCACAACTGCAATGACAAGTCGTCATTACGGGACCAGTGAGCATCAGTCACAGACCATGAGGTTAATACTAAAAAGACCACACGCATGCAACTTCACACTTTTGCTTTTCTACTGCCTCACATTTAGGGGGGAGGAGAAAGTATAAATCCACTTCATGTGGTTTGCCAATGTCAATTTAATACAAGACGTGTTGGGCGTGCTTGATGGCGCGTTTGTTCAACAATTGATTTTCATTACGCATACTTTTTTTTTGGAATACTTAATTATCCGCATCGTTTATGACACATC
The DNA here is from genome assembly GCF_059516105.1 of Syngnathus floridae. Taxonomy (NCBI): domain Eukaryota; kingdom Metazoa; phylum Chordata; class Actinopteri; order Syngnathiformes; family Syngnathidae; genus Syngnathus; species Syngnathus floridae. The sequence continues at coordinate 2,286,562 of NC_142424.1, read as the reverse complement.
TGATTCATCTATCTTTGAACCATTCGTCATCTGGTAGAAAATTGCTGAGCATGAACTCTTGCAGCACGGAATCTCATTCATATACATTACCGTCAAAAGATTCAAATCGGCAACATTTGTTATGTCTGCATAAATAAAATCGTATTTTATTTTTTTCTAAATCACTCTTCAAAGACTGATAATGGTGTATATTATTTATTTATTTACTGACTTAGTAACTGGGACCAGTGCTGATGACATCACTCCCTCGGTAGGGTTGCTAAAATGATCTTCCAAATTTCAGGCATATGTCACATCTTGAAAATATCTTGATTTATGTATGATTTTATAAAACCATAATCTATGGATCGAGAGTATAAAAGGTACAGTATAGCTCATCAATGTTTAATAGAGTGCCTCCTAGAGGAGAGAAAAAACAAATGGTTCATGAAGCTTCATTTTGTTTATGATTCCAAAAAAAGGAACACAAGCAATAAGAAGTTTCCAGCACAAATGTAACTGCAACTTTCAAGGCCAGGAGATTTCCATTTAGCTGTGACTTGCTAAATGATCCGACATTTGTGCCGATGCTTGCATTTGTATCATTTGCGCTAACAGCTGCCCTCGAGTTGCTCCGGTAATAGGGCACGTTTAATTACGGCACGAATATGACTCACGCTAAATGATGATGATGAAGAGTAAAAGAGCCAAAGCAAAGCAACACAGTCACAGACGACAATAAAAAAGAAAATTGCAGGAAAGCGACCTACCCTGTCCATTGACATTCCCCAAACATTGCTCATGAATTATTGCAACCCAGCACGGGTTTCTCGCTCACGGCCTCGTGCGCCTTTCTATATCCTTCCATCATGCTTCAGCTATGTGGAAGACAATAATATGTTTGCCCATGAATGAAGCACTGTCCCTATAAAAATGTGAAGACTCATGACCTGAAGGCCTGGCATAATAAATGCTTGAGGGCGCAACTAGCCTTGTCAAGAACAGAAAAAGGGAAGAAATATCCCGCTTTGAATATTTAATTTCCGCCTCATCATAATAGCGTCAGAGAATAACAATGCAAATAAATGTAGAATGGGGACTTTGTTTTATGACATTCCACAAATATGCAGAAGAAATGCAAAATAATGGGAACATTAGGATTTTTAAGAGGACCTTCAAGGGCTTTCAGTAGGGCAATAAAATTATAGCGCACAAGTCCCTAGTGTAATGTTTTGGATAAGAAAAGGCTCTCACGTGACACATTTGCTGTCGGCCACAGCTTTTTTTGGAGAATATTTGCATAAAACGTCAAGGGATGGCAAGTCTGGTTATTGAATTGTCCTCAATTTGACTGTTGGAGATGTCTTGATTCATTCTGAAAGACTTTTTGCTGCTTCTTACCCCAAATAGATTTGATAAAGAAAATACAGCACCCATTATATGCTGTTTTCGGACAAGTTCCAACCTGCTTGAATCGCCAGAATATTTCTCAGCTAGACTTAAAGAAGCAAAAGACTTCCTGTCAAAATAGGCAAGCAAAGAAATAAACTCATCCGATGCATTACGTCCCAGAGGAAATCTGCAGGTGGGAGGAAGCATAATGGCTTTTGAGTTGATAAATTAATGAGGCGTGACAAAAAAGGCATGAACGGCATGTGACATGTTGATGGTGGCAATCATGTTCTTAATTGACCGCATGACAGCTGCATTAACAAGAGCGAGCGGTAAAGATGATGAATAATTTCCAAACAAAAATCATTTAAAAAAAAAGTAGATTACCAAGTCATATTTGTAAGTACCCTGACTACATTTCAAATTATGAATGGGAAGAGCCTTGTCATTAAACCCTGCCCATGCAGTGCTCAAACTCCACCACAAGGAGGCGCGTCATGTAGCGCCGCTTTAAAAAAAAAGAAGGGAGAAAAAAAAGAAAGAAAGAAAAACATGGGCAGATTCGAAGTGCACACATCCGTGCACGGCGTGTGTCGGTTCTCTAACAAACTGTCAACACCATCCTGACGGGTGATCCGAAGTGAAGTGCCGGCGGCACGCACAAGCTCGTTAGACCTTCGGGTCAAGAGCGCACGCTTTGTCCTGGCGTTTGTGTCGCTCTGCACGGGAGTTTGTGGATTTTAAACATCTCTTTGAGGGAAAACGTGGAGCGAGAAAGGAGAACGGACTTGCGATCACAGCAGAGCAAAAGGAAGGAGATCCGATCGTTGTTTTTCATGCACCGAGCAACGTCACGCAAACCGGATAAAGTCATTGTTTCAGTCCCGCTTGGATGTTTCCGCTGGAGCCGAGCATGATTTGGAGTGTGCTCCTCGAACAGAATGGTCGTGAGGTCCAAGAATTTCTTTTTTCTTAGCGTGATCCCTTCTTACATGAATTCGGCTTCCTCGTTTTGACCCAGCAACTAAATTAGACGCGTGCGCGTTTTTTGTGTTGCTCTACATGACAAATCAGCTGTTTTGTTTGGCAGCACGCTGACTTTTTTTTTTATTAGAGGACGTTTTCATGCTTTTATTTACCTGGAGAACTTTTTTAACGATGAAGAGGAGAAAAATCCCACGCTTGTTTTCGAGTGACATCGCCGCCGTGTAGTGGACCCACAAGGGTGGCGTTATTCCAGCTTTTATTTGCATCTCCACTGACTGGATCAAATGGCTGACCTGCGTCCACCACAACAAAAAGTTATGAATTCGCCTGACGGTGAATGAGAAATAAGAAGCGGCTGTGTGCAATCAGCACGATTTGTGGACTCGTTTTGCGTTCGTGACATATTGAGCGAATTTGCAGTGGAGTAGAGGGAGAAAAAAAAGAAAAACTGAAGACATGGAGGAATGGAGGCAATGCGGACGATGGCTGATCGACTGCAAGGTTCTGCCCCAGAACCACCGGGTCGTGTGGCCCTCAGCTGCCGTGTTCGATCTAGCGCAAGCCCTGCGTGACGGGGTGCTCCTGTGCCAGATGTTGCACAATCTCTCCCCTGGATCCGTGGACCTGAAGGAGATCAATTTCAGACCTCAGATGTCACAGGTGAGTCTGTAAGCCCCCCCACCGAGCACCAGGTGATGTCTCTTGCACAATATCACATAAGTGTAAATTGCACGATATAAACTATTGCGCAATTCACGCAAAGCAAGTCCACTTTGGACTTTTCAATGCCATAACACACCCACTTCTTTGGCCGCAGTTCAAATGACAGAGCTGCACCCCTTACTGTGCAGATCCGTGCTTAAAATACGCACAGGGTCATTCGAGTTATGCGTTGAAAAGAAAAAACGTCCCACCCTTGCACTCTTTTACTGTTTTACGCGCATCTGCATGGATATTTTTATAGTACGTGTGATGGAAAACATGTTAGCTGGAGATTTTTAAAAAAATGCTGTGTAAGTGCAAGTAAATAGGAGCATCTTGAGATAGAAGATAGAAGTGTTTCCTTTTTAGATATAAATGGCTTTCTTGGAGGAGCAGTTGGGTGTGGCGTGTTTGAGGCAACTCAGGGGAAGATGCTGGAGAGCCAGCACTGTGTGGGTGTGATAACATGACAACAATTTTCTAATGTTGGGATTTGTACTTTGATACCAAATATGTCTTGCTGCTGTTATGAAAATACAACAATCAGCCAGAAAGCCTTATTTTAAGGTATCGAGACTTCATGGAAAGTGCCGATACCAGTCACCGATACTTGAAGCAAAAAAAATGTGACCATACATCAGAAAATTATCATCTGCATCAGAAAGAAAATATATTTGCTCAGATGTTCAATGAAATTCTGGTATTGAAGATCCTGCTTAAAAAATATTTTTGCATACTTTTAAGCAAAATGCTAAATGCTGCAGTCATTCTATGACCTTCACAAAAATGACATAAAGCCAGTTTTATTTTATTTTTTCCTCCAGTGTTCCCTTTCTGCTTCATCTGAATTACATTACCACAGCCAGCGTGAGGAAGTATTGGCTGCCAAAGGAAGTTCATTTGACCACAGTGGTCGAAGGAGAATGGCAGCCTCTTGTTCTAGTCTCAAATAGTACTGAACCAATTTGTACAAGTCCGTTTGTGTTCCTTGAGTAGTTCTATCCCAAGCTCCTAATTATTGGACTTCCAGGTTGCTAGCTTTGCCTGCTATCTTTCTCTTGCTAGCCACAATTAGCCTCAACTTATCTGATCCACAAAGCTTTGGACTGCTTTAATTACAAGGCGAGCGAGAGGTCGAGCTGGCATACTTTGATCCTCCCACTAATCCCACGATGAGGAGATGCAGCCACAGCAAGGGTGGGGGGCTTCGGTGACAAATTGGTTCAACAAAAATCTGGCAGCTCAACAGAAGCACTTCGTGATTTATCGTAAAGGAAAAAGGTCAAGGCCTGAGTTTTGACACAGCCGAATGAAGAAGAGGTCAGGCGTAGCTTTGGCTTTATTTCTTCTCCACGGAAACTTTTTTTTTTAAAGTGCACGGTAGATAGATAGATATTTGCAATTGTGAATTCCAGGGACTGAAAAGCAAATTGTCCATTCATGCATCACTCAAAGTGAAGGACCATTGTGATATTCATGACGCTAATCGTGAGCAGTGAGCCGCACATCAACGTGTCTGAAATCCAAAGCGACTGAAGGTGATGTCTCGTAATTTTAGCGTAATAATAGCCAGCAAATTCAATAAATCGTATATCCGAATGAATCTCCGAAACAAAAGCTCACAGGCGAGACGGACTGCTAAATCCCCGGATTGCGTTCTACCAGGCAGTATTAATCTCACCCTCAAGGTTTTACGTGGATTCCTAATGAACTCAGATGTTTTGGAGATGCATCAAAACTCTTAAGTAGTTGTTCTCATTGTCTGAAAGCCGAAGCCCTCGGGGGCCATCTTCATATTCCACCGGTTCTTTCTCATCCTTTTTTTTTCTTCTCTGCTAGCTAGGTAGTTGCAAAACCCTTTGGGATGATGCGAGCTTTTGTTTCTGCTCCTGCACACTCGCTTGCGTGTAGTCAAAACGTTGTCACCGTGTCTGCCACAGGGCGCCGAGTTATACGCTAGAATTGAGATCCTACCTCTCTCACCACATTTAAATTTCTCTTAAATGTCACATTTGATTAACCGTCACACTTTGAAGGCCATCAAGCTCCACAAAACAAAATGGACCACCCGGTCTTCTCTAAAATATCTATTAGGGAATGGGGAGGTCCATACTGTCGACCCCCCCCCCCTCCCGTGGGGTAATTTAATCTCAGCCTTTGGTGGACTGTTGACCACTTGACCCAAGTGCTAGCCGGATGCAGGTAATACCGCTAATGGACCTTGTTAGGGACACTTCCTGGATGGAGCAGCTGGGACTGTGTCACCAGAGGCTAATGGGATTGACGGGAAGAGAACAAAACGAAGGTAGAGCTTTCTAAACCTTTTATGTGAGGAAATTCACTTCCCGATGGCATCGGAATCTTTAAATTCTTCCATCGGTGTGTTGACCTTTCATACCTGTTGTGTTTTTGTTCTTGGGGTGACAAAATGGATGTCCCGCTGTTGATTTCCACTTGACCTGGAAGTAAAACTAAAGATGCTCTCAGAATCAAGCGGGACAAACTCGGAAGTCAAGAGATACTTGGATGTTTTTATGTTATTTTCCGGAAAGTACAAGTGAAGCTCTGCTGAGAAGTGACAAAATCTTGACGAGTGTGCACTTGTGGACAAGTGCTTGCTTGCGTGCGTGATATGAATCGAGTCTTATCACGTCTTTCATCGTCTTTCCATTAAAATGATAGAAGCTGCTGTAATTGACAAATAAACATGCTGAGTTTGCACTATTCATTCTTTGGCTAATAGCTCATAGTTATCTTCAGGTCAAGAGGTGCCAGAATTAATTGAATCGAGAACTAATCGATGATCTAATTAATCGCCTCGTATTTTAATAATCGAGTAATCGTTTGGAGACATTGTTTGAACTGAAGATTGTCTAAATCCATGTGTGGAAAGCAATTGTTGCAGTCATGCTGAAGTTGCCAGTGTGCCAGTGGGCGGAGCTTAGAAATTTGGACACAAAATGTCTCGATTTAGTAAACTGAAAAAGACAAGTGAACAAATCCCAGATTTGCTGCCACATCTCTTTTCCGCCAAGAAGCTAGCGCTAATGTTTTTGAACTTTTTAAGCTTCTCGATCGTGTTGGAGGCATTTTGTGGCATATCTTCAATTTCACCCCTGCAAAGGAATTCCAATTGGAAGAAGCTTCATCACTCGCTGGCCCTTTTTTTTTTATTATTTCACTAGCCGAAGGAGTCGCGGAGCCTTATGAGCGCCATCTGATTTTTCAAGAGGCTCCATCTGCATCGTGGTTGTTTGGGCTGATTAGCATGGGCACGGAGAACTGGAGTGCCTCCGTCGTTGCGGAGCCAGCCACGCTCTGCTGGGCGCCATCACCAAATGAAAAAGTTGTGACCAGCCAGATGGCAGAATATCTCCCCTGCAGTTCCTCTCATGCCAGACAACAGAAGACTATTTTATTTCTTCTCTAGTCATTATTTTTGCTCTTAATTTACTGATCAGTTTTTTGCAATATCAATTTTTTTTTTTCTTGAAGATAATTTTAAGTAATGGCACAAAGTCGATGCAAAATTTGTCTTCGCGGGCCACATAAAATGATGTGATGGACCGTATCTGGCCCCCGGGCCTTAAGTTTGACACCTATGAGCTAAACCAACTGGAGCTCTTCCATGCCAGATTAAGATCTGGACTTTACTTCCGAGGAGAGGCGAAGCAGTTCCCATCCCCCTGTGGACACCTCCAACCTCAGCGCTACCAACACACACAGACTTGAAAATGCACAACCTCTTCCGGGCAGGAAAGATAAGCAGCTTCATGTTTTCTCTTTTCCAAAGGAAACAGATAATATGCACTCCTATGACGCACGGGAGCAAACTTGGGAGTCTTGTTTGTGTGTTTGTTTGTTTGGAGCTGGAGCTTTTCGGGTCTTTGCCACGGAATGGAGAAGAGCGGATATCTTTTTTTGCTGACGCGTATTGATCATATCACATAATTGGCTGTGGAAAAGGAAGGACACACGGGTTGGGTTGCAATGTTAGGCTCACTCTAAAAAAAAAAAAAAACACTTGGTTATTGATCGCTCCGTCTCTTGCTAATCAAACGTACAAAGTGGAACAGTGTAATGCGCGGATGCAGAGGGCGGGAGAGGTCATTTCCTGATGGCCCAGCTTTTGCTCCCCCGCTAACTCTGAGATGTTGTCTTGGTCAAATTCTTCACGGTTGGCTTCTTTGTTTTTTTTTTCCCCCTTCCTTATCGGGTTTGTTTAAGGGGTAAACAAAAGCCGGTCGGATCTGTTGGGTAAAATTCCTGTCACAGGTCTTCTTCAATGTAATTTATTTATCTTGGAATATTAGAAAACGGTCGAGGCTGACATTCCAGCAGGTACCAGGTCTACCTTGATTTTATAAAGTCAAGGTTCAATAATTACCGGCCGTTACCGGTAACTCGTATTTGGAAGGAGAAAACAAGCCGAATGGAAACAGAGCAGAGATGGAAAGAGTGCTGAGTGTGCGTTTTGTAGTAACCCCGAAATTATATTTGTAGAGTTGTTTAGTCTGCTGCCTCGGCGCTGTGTGAGGGCCCGTCTTTCACGGCACGGCTCGTTCTCTTTGTGTGGGGAAAACCTTTTTTATTAGATATTCGTTTCACTCAGCGTAGCTGTCAAAAACGCATTTGTGTCAGTAAGCTGCTCTTTAGGATCATGGTGTAGCTAGTAAAAAAAAAAAAAAATAAGAGGGAAGTGGGTTTTATTTTTACGATGCAACTGTTTATTTTCCACACTTGTGGTTTTGATTGATGATCTTCTTGAAATGTGATTTCTTCTCGATGCCCGGCGAGAGTCAAGCCAGGGCATTTCTCAGAAAAAAAAATCCCATTAGGCTCGCCACTAGTTTTGTGTTCGGATTGTAAAAGTAACAGGGTGTAAAGAGAATGTGGTTAAACTATTCAGATTTAATGGTCAAGGCTCCTGGGGAATTCTAAAGACGGAAAAAAGCGCTACTGAATCTGATTGCGACGAAGCTTTTAGCGGGTTTTACCGGTGAAATTGAGCATGTCTCTCACTATGTCTGGTTCTCCACAACTACTTAGCTCCATTAGCAGACCAATGTTTAACTACACAACACTATGAGAACCAGAAAGATTTACTGACACACACAAACCAGGCTAACCGCGCTGTTAGCCACATTAGCTAGTCGGACCAAGTTGAGGCAATTAATAGGCGCGGTGTCTATTAAAACACATAAATTTGAGAATTGAGTCAATACAAAGTAAATAAGTTTCAGTTGTATTGTTAATTTGTGCTTTTAAGGTTCTCAAAATCCTTTAATGCAGTCTTTTATTCAACTACTAATGATTAGTCAGCAGATTAGCCGCACTCAGCCCGGTTGAATTTGGTACTGTAATTGAGAATTGCACTGAAAGTGATACACGTGATTTTTTAAATTAAATAGATGAATATCAAGGTATAATCATAAGCGACTGATCAAGTTCCCCCAAATCCATATTTTTCTTTTCCGCCACTAGTCTCCCACTTCCTGCTTCCAAAGAGTTTCATAATCTTCTCCTCCGCCGTTTTGCCGCACTCGACCAGACAACAAGAAACATCTGGACGTAGAACAGAGAGTTCCAAACACACCCTTCCCCACCTTGAGCAAGTCCACCACTTTTTTGGCCGGGACACCCCTGCTGTTATTCTTGCAAACTAAGCACAAGTTTGACATTCTTCTCATGGCTTAGCTCATTTCGGAGAAATCTGTGCGCGGCTTTCTTTTCGTTTGTGGTTTTGCTCTCACTGTGTTGTGCTAAGTGTTATTTTGTTTCTCCTGAGGGGGGGGCTCAACGTGAGCTTAACATGCCAGACGAGACACCTTTGCAAATGTTATTTTACTAATGTCCACATATTTTTTTTGTCTGCTCCCCTAAAAGGTCTTTTTTTTTCTTCTTCAATATAACTCGACCTTGACGGAGGAGTGTAGGTGGAGTGACATTTTCCCTGACCGCTCCCCTCAGAGTTGATGAACTGCTATTGTCACCGTCATTCATCTTTCTCGATTTTTGCTTTCCACTCCAAACCTGCTTTCAAGAAAAACGTAAAAACCGAAACATTCATTTGTATTCCGCTCACAACGCCACGTTTGTTTTTGTAGCTTTGCAACCCCCCTTTCTAATCAGAAGCTTTGTATGGAATTAGGTGAATGGATGGTTGCTATCTCTACCAACAAACTCCGTACACAATGCCAAATTTTTAATTTGCCCGCAACATGCCTCGAGTTTCATTTTCTCTGTTTACGTCCGGAGACATTTTTGTTCTGTGACCACTGATAGCGCCACAAATTGAAAGTAAACCTTCCCTAATGTCTTGCAGTGCCCGGCTAATATTGTGTGTTTAATTGGCAAAACTAATTCATATTTCTACGCCCCAGTGCATTTTAACATAACATCAATAACCGTCTTTTCATTTACATTTATAGATTTATAGCCCCCTCCCCACAAAACCTAGTGATTTTCCTTTCAAAAACAAAATCAGTCAATCGGCTTTAAGGAAAATAAAACAACGAGCATTGTTTTCCTTGTTGCTCAAAAAGGCGTGTACAAACACGAGAAACCGTGGTCATGTTATCCTCGCTCCCCAAGGAAGGCCGCTCCGAGGAGGATGAGGAGGTGTCAGCCCGCATCTGTGAGATCAGTCCGGAATCTGGAGGTGGGGCGTGAAGTGTTCCAAGGCGACGACAATGAGAGATCGCTCATGGAGGAAGTCTATGAGAGCAGACAGCTGGACGTCACGGGCCTCGGGCCGCTTGTACTTCTGCTGACACCGCTGTCGCCTCCGTTTGCTCATCCATTAATTAGAGTCGACCCGGTTCCTTTTTGCTAGCTGTAAGAGCAAAGATTATTTAAATATATCACCTGCTGAGTACTCGCACATTATCGTAGGTAAATGATATCTGGGGAGAATTTGAATGCTTAATGATTTTTTTTGGGACGATAAAGCACAATTAAAATTCTTTTTTATGCCCCCCCCCTCCTTTTATTTATATTTTAGTCAAAATAAGCAACCTGTAATCCACTGCAGGAATAGAAAATGCAAATGTACGTTCCATCGGGCGGATTAAACGCAAAAAGTGCGTGGGAAGACAACATACTTTAATGCCGCTGTAACCTTGAGTGCTTCCTTCTAATTAAAACAATAAGACTTGGGAAACAGACATCGTTGGCATAACTTCCTCGACAGCATCTTATAAAAAAAAGAATAGCAGAATAAAAGAGAACATTTCTATTTTCCCAGCCAGTTAATGACATGTTCCCCTCTCGCCTCGGGACAAACGGGAGCACGATAATGAGGAAAACAATCGCAAATGTGATGAGAATTCCTCACCATTTGTTTTATAACAGCTTTAACAAGGCACCTGTTTAACTGGATTAAGTTTGCACGCTGCACAAACTTTCCCGTTGTAACCTACTTAAAACTTTGAGCTTGATTTTGTTTCTAAAATGGCGCGTTTTCAACAGCTGCTTCCCCAAAGAGAAAGTTGTCTCCTGAACAGCTTAAGCCATCTCGACGGCATCTGCCTCTTGAATTATTCACATCTTTGAGATCATTGGCTCTGTACAATATGTCGACAGTAAAAATAGATTCTCTTCTTTGCAGTTTTATCTATAGCTCAACCATAATTTATTGATTTCTTCTTAGAAAGCCTTTGTGATAATTCCCCATAATACTGGATTTGTCGTAATAAAATTAAAATAGTTTTACATTATCATGTAAGATTGTCGCAAAATAAATTGAATTTATGTTTGTAATAGAAAATTGCTTTAAAGCTAATTTATTTAATTGGTTTGTCAGGCGCTGGAAAAATAATAAGTTTTTCCACTGCCTAGTTTGCATGTGGGTGAGGTGAAGAGCTAGTTTTAAACATAATTAATATTGATTGATAACTGTCTGGCACCCAATGATTGATGATCTGCAAAGTGCGCGCCGACAGATTAATGGACACATTCTCGTCGTATGTCCCTTGAATCATTTAAGTGACTATTTGCTATGGAAATTTGATACTCGGTCGGACTGTGAGCTATTTACACTCAATTCTCATTTATCAGTTGCAAATAAATAATGCAAAAGAAAATTAGTCAGCGGCGGCCTCATGCAGAGCATGGTGTGATAAATGTGGAGTGAATTGCTCTGCTTGGGTTCAATGTGAAGATCAATGACCAATTCGCGACTCGGCATCTTCACCTCCAAGTCAATGTAAATGGAGCTTAATCATGAACCTCAACACATTTACAGTTGCTCTTCATGAACTCCCATTTGTGTTTACATTCAGTCTCTGGTTAGCATGCGCGCACATTAGCTAGCTTAAACTTTTTTTGTAGTGTGTTTTAATATACGACCATCAAACATTTTCAAGATGTAATAATTGGTTAGCTGCTTTCAAAAGCACACCCTGGACATTTTTTCTTGTAAATCATCCGAGTATTTCTCTCCAAACCATTGTCGCATTCTGATGGATGGTTTGTAGGATTCAAGCTAACGGCGTGATTGGTTAGCGCTGGTCGAAGGGATGCGAACAGGCGGATCACGGCATTATTACTGCACAGAAATTGATCGGAGGGCCCGAGCAGGAGGATCCAGCTCTCAGTTTAATGAATAATTTAAATGTGAATGATGACTCAGCACCGGTACATGTGTTTACTCCGCTATAAATACACACGGTGAAAAAGAACACAAAATAATAACATGTTTTTGTTTAAGGTGTGATGCGTCAAAATGACTAATGTCTTTTGGATTAATGTTCGGTGTTTGGTTTTTCCGCCGGACCGTCACACACAAAATTTAAGGGCAACGGCAAAAAGTATTTTTATAGTTTGTCCTGATATTCTTCCACTTTATGACCAACACGTTTCATCTGATCTGCTGAATGAGTGTTTTTCTTCCTGAGGAGTGTCCATGTGTTCGAACACAACCTAAACGACATAATGTGGAAATCATGATGGAGGCAGCTCCATTTTGGTCACCCTCCAACTATAACAGTTCACAGTCTTGTGTAAATAAAAATTTTGGAGAGTCTTTCTGGGGGAATTTTTCCCCGCTGTTCATTACGACATGAGAAGTCAGTGATGTCGGAAGATTTGACTCAAAATTAAGTTTCGCTTTCTTCTCTCACTTCAAACGGCTCCCTCTGTGAACTCTATGAACACAGAGTGGCTGCTGTGAATTAATGCGAGGAAATTTCAGACCCTCACTCCTGTCCCCTGCTGCCGAGTCTTAATGGACGTGCATTGAAAAGACGCTGACAGTCTGTAATGCTTAAGTAGAAGGAAGACTATTGTTAAGCAAAAAAGGGATCAAATATTTTATGAACAAGTGTGTAGAGCTATGCAAATGTTCAGACGGATTCTTGGTCGTATATAAGTATTGGAATATAAAGTCTTGAACCAGGAGGTGAGGTCCTGTTTTGTAGCAGCCCAATACAACTGAACTCATTCGACCCACTTAAAATGATTTATTTCTGTCAATAGCAGTGAATGAATTCATAGAAGCCAGATTGTAGCTATTGTTACGGAAGGCGTAAATAGCCGCTTTACGAACTTGCTGACTGTTACTCAAGTGCTGCGCGGACACAAAGGAAGTCTGGATAGAATGCTGTTTATTAGAAGGGCAGGGAGGTCTTTTCCTCCTCAGTCAAAGAGCACAAGGAAATCCCATAAATGACTTCATGTCTTGGCCTCTGATGGTGAAATGCAGTGTGAACATTAAAGCATGGCTGGAAAAAAGCTTGCATTGGCATATTCGCTCTGGGAAAGCCCCCATTTGCAGCTGAGGGCGCTGGAAAAGTCTGATTCGGATTATTAAATTCAGGGATCAAGCACATATGTGCAACATATATATATATATATATATATTATTTCTATTTATTTATTATTATTATTTTTGATTATTCTTATTTTTTTATTTTTTTATTTATTTATTTTTTTAAATTTTTTTTTTAATATATTTGCGAGTACGTATTTTTGAGCACATTCCAAACCTATTTGCAATTAAGTACAGCTTAGCTTGTAATAGAAAGATCCGGAATTACTGCAAGGTAAGTCAGTAGAACTCGCTCCGTATTTGTTCTGTGCACTGATGAGATCAGGGAGTTCACGCTGACAGTTTTGCGTGTTTAAATTGAGGTTAGCGTACAAGCAGTCACGCTCCGAGCAGACTACTCCAGCGACCGTCACCGTGGCGACGACACTCGCCGTGTTTACAATTAGCATTTGCTGCATCTGAGCGATCTGCAGCAGCACAGTGTGATGTGGACCACATTGACGTTAAGAACACAAAGCTGAAGCTTACATTTGTTCTTCCAGGGTGTGGCCTCTCTATTATCACATCTCTCCAGTGCACCTCTGAGACTTGATCGTCACCATATCTCTTGCTTCACGTGGGCCTGAGCCAGTGTGGGGGTTTTGTGCCAGGTTCTTTGCATCATCAAAATCCCGCACGATTATCACGCCTGGCTTATCTGCTCGTTTGCATGGTCCGAGGACAGAGCCCGCTTTGTGCCGCAAGAGTAGGACAAATTATTTCAACGCCACAGGGAGGAGGAAAAAACTGTTTTTTATCTGGAACTGGTTGATAATGTGGATTTTTGGGTTTGAGTTGGTCGCTCGTGCTGGTGATCCACCAACTTGTCAATATGTGTACTGATAACAGCGATTGCAGCCCTGGGCTTCGATCTATTGCTATTGATCGACCCTGTTTGAATAGAGACACAACAGTAGGGCACATGTAGACGTCTTTATTTAAACCAACTGAATCGTAAATATTTTCATTCTCTCAACCTAACCCTGACCGTGTCTAATCTTTGCCGATTGTTGCTTCTGACTGAGAGACTCAAATCCTCACGGAAAGAAGCCAAGTCACGGCAGTGCAGCCAGCAATTTAAATTTTAATTGGCTAGATTTATCTTCACCGTCCAGTGTGACAGGCTGATAAGTAGACTTGATAGCAAAGAGTCTGTTCTATAAAGCTCGGCAAAATCCAGATATCTGGGGAGCGGCCTGCTTGAAAGGAGTGGAATGGATTGATGGCAACATCGCACAAACATGCACGGTCAAGGTTTAAGTGCAGAGTTTTACAAATCGATTCGACTTTTTGAGACGCTGTCATCATTTTATCCTTCCGGGTCGGTGATGGACTCCAAAGCCCACCCAGCATATATCTTATTTAATTTCCGTAGCACTAAGTTCCATCTGTTCATGCCCTTCCTAACAGCCATCGAGATTCACTTCCAAGCAAAATTGCATCATCAAAATGCAATGAAAGTGTAATTGAATAATTATCTTATGGGACACAGCGGCTTAATGTGTAATTTCCCACCGTAAATGCTGTGCCACCATGCTGTTTTGTAATATCGCCACGGTACCCAGGAGCCACGATTCAAAACGGCGCCGAATAAAAAAAAAACGTACCACCAAGAATATGAGCAATGCAAGTCAAGCTCTCAAACTGTGCAACGCTTTACATCCAAAAATCCCAAACATATGTTCCAAAATATGAATTGCTGGGAGATTAAAAAAAAAAAGTTGGCAGACTCAATCCTGTAACTTAAATTACAGCCACCCAAGGCGATTCGTCTGCAAGTTTTCCGCTCCACGGCCACATCTGAGTCTCATCCAGCCTCCTCCTGCTCTCCCTTAGCACTTCAGACCTTCTATGTTAGTCTACTTTAGTGTCTTCACCTAAGTGGACATTGCTCGGCCTTAATGTTTCACTCCCTGCCGTGTGATAGATGGACGGACAGTAGGATCTGCCTAATAATCATTTGCCTCCTGTAGAGGAAAAGCATTTGTAATAGCCGGGCCCTCTTATTACTAGCGCAACACCTTTATGAGCGAATCTAAAATCCCGCTGTTAGGCGGTGCCGACGCGACGACTTGTTTTGCCAAAAGTCCCTGTAGTAGTTTTGCTCTCAATGTTCCAGTCGTTCTGTGCTCCACCAAAGAAAAATTTCAATTTACCCGATCGGAAATGATAACTCATTCACTACCATTGACGTCAAAGATTCATTTTTTGGGTGAGTGAGCCAGAACAAACATAAATTTACGATAAAGGGAAAATTATAATGCAATATCTTTATTTTTCTTCTTTTTTTTATGTTCTATTGTACCATGAAGTTATCAATTTCTGTATTGTTTTACTTTTTTTCTTGTATTTCTTTAATGTTCGAAACAAACAAACAATAACGTGAATTGTTGATTTCTTTCTAATGATCTTTTGATTTAAATACCAGGCAGACACTCAGTCCATAGTAAATGTCAGGATTTAAAACCTGAGATTTCCTTGCCTGAACTTGTTCGTTTTGGCAAAGTTCCAGCTTCCTTTGAGGAATTTGCACTCTCGTAGCACATTCTTTGTCAATAGCTATTTTGGTACGTTGCTTATTTTGTCAGCTACATACGGCCTGTGGCTGTCTTGCTTCATACCAAGCGACATCAGAGCCAAGCGAGACGAGACAAAACCTCTTTGTGCAGCCTTTGCCTGCTACAACGAGACCATTATTCCGAAATAAAGCACCGATCCGGATTGCGGAATCCCTTTCAATTCATACAAAACTTCTCCGCATTTGACTTTTTACGATGTCGTTTTTATGTCGACGCAAATGTCACGGACCTCGGATTTGAACTGTAGAGGTGATCATTTGCCAGTATTCTACCTCAGGTTCCGCTCCATTAACTATCACACCGAGAGCTATAAAGTAAGCTTTGTGTTGGGCATGCCAGCTCAGCTCACCTGAGTATACGTTCGCCTGCTCTATCGACCATTCTATTGAGTCATTAAAGAATCCCGTTGCCTTCGGGGCTGCATGTTGCAGGGATTGTATCCAAGTGTGTAAGCTATCCAAAGATATGAACCGGCTTTTATTTGCATTTTCTTCTCGTCAGCGTGTTAACTTTTTCCATAAGGTTTTTATTTTTTTCGAATTCAAAGAAGCGCCTCAAGGACGTTGATCATGACGGCTGATGTCATGATTAATGATCGTCCTTGAGGATGCCTTGTTTGTGATATGATGGCGTGCATTATCTTAACCTGCTAGGCGCCGGCATGTTAATTAATTACCAGATGAGGAGATTGCTTCATCACATCTTATAGGTTTTATAGGCTAACGGCTTTATTAGCGCCACGTGGGGTTGTCAATTTTTTTTTATGGCACTGCTGTTTATTGCAACCTGTTTTTACATCATTGTAGTCCGTCCGGTCGGCTTTTTTTTTTGTTTCATGGTTTAAATCCGGACATGTCACCTCTAAATTCCCGTTGGAAAGGTTTAGGAGGGTACGATGACAGATGATTACATACCACGAGGAAAATATGATAACCTCCAGTATTCATCACCCAATGTCTGCTAGTTTATAACCTCGATTTGATGACTTTAGTGTCACGCTCACTCTTAGTAGCGATAAACTTCTCGGAAATATCACCTTCATAAAGACGATAATGTGCTTTCAAATAATGGCCAAGGCTTTTTTCATTGGTCACCCATCTCCACTTTGTTATTCAGCAGCCGTGTGGAGTCCCCTGCCCCCCCCAACCCTCCATCTTTTTTTTTTGCCATCTGCTTTGAAATTAATGGCCACGTTGGAAAGTAGGCTAAATCCAGAGTGACAGCTTTTTTTCAGCCTCCTATTTTTAAAGAGGTGCTGCAGGCGGAGTCCAAGTGCGTGGGAGAAAGAAGGGGCGAGGAGAAAAGGTCTATCAAGCTGTTTTCGCCTCTTTGAGTCTCACCTCTGCCCTCCGGGATGATCTAGCAATCATATCTCAGAGCTTCGCTTGGCTGCTGATGTCGGCGTTTTGGGATCTTCTGCTGGAGAGTGTTTGAATTTATTTCAGATCATGGATTAAATAATGGAGTTATTTCGGCAAATAATTCCAGTTCAGAAATTTGGTCGGCAATAAAAAAAAAAAAAATTCTGATGCTGATTTTCTACTGCAAGGTCCTTTTAGCTTTTCCGAGCAACACCTCTCTTCTTCTGCAATACTCCCCGCTGTTGCCATCTCCCACCTTCCCGCCCGCCCTCCCTCTCAAGGTGGATTACCGGCAGAAAGTGGACGTTTGATCCCGGCCTTCGCTCTATTGCATCTATATCCGCCTGACAAAGCTCTCAGTATCTCTTTTTTTTTTTTTTTCCCGGCTCCTCTGCTCTACACTCTTACTTTTAAAAAGATAAGCTTTTGTACTGCTTGATGTCGAGGTCTAGCCGAGTCGAGCCCAGGCGGTTGACGGGTCACAAATGAGAAGTTAATTCAGGTTCCCCTGGATCACAGTTTGTAAATATAGAAGGATGCGTGGATAATAGTTTTACAGCATTTTATAAAATGATATTGCGGACCAAATCCAGCCCACACGCCTTATGTTTGACACCAATGCCATATAGCTTTCATGATGTATTATATATTGTAGCCACAAAGTTTGAATGCCAGCTAGGCCTTCCTTCTAAAATGGCCTACAATGCCCCAAAGCCTCCAACCGTTATGAGCATGCCATAAAAATGACGAAGCTGTCCCGACCGACTCCAAGAACCCTGTTTTAATCATGAGCGAGTACATTTCTTCATAAAACCTTGAAATATATCAACACAGGATGTAATACCGCATCCTTAGGCGTGCTGTACAACTTGCTTCCATTTTTTTTCTGTCTGACTTCATCTGCTGCAGTTTTGTTGCGATTTTAATTTAATCATATTTGCCAAGGATAAATAAGTCTGAAGCTTCAGTTGTACAAGTTTCCATTTAATGCTGGAAAATGAAATTATTTATCTTGGGCACGGTAATGTAATTAGAAAAGAGTCGATTTTTTTTTTCTGTATATGTGATGATTGAATGTTCATCCGGGCTGCAGCAATGCTGATTATAGCGAGCCCCAGTGCAAGTTGGGTAATTAATCGGCTGCTCTCCGTGTTAATAGCATTAGTCACCTTGGAGATAATCACGGCCATCAAGAGCTTAGAGCTGTACATAATGGCTCCTTAAAACAAAGGTAAAGCAACCTGTGCTAATAATGTACTCATTGGTCCTCTTGGCATTTGAGCTGTGGATCAGAATTTTGCTAATGGGCCAAGTGGGAGTGTCACGATCTGAGCTTTCGGTTTCACGTTACGTGTCGACCCGGTCTATTGTGTCCAATCAGCCCCCTCGGGCATTTGGCAGAAAAGAAATATTTGTGTAGGGAAATCCCCAAGGGTTATCAGTCAAGGAGCTAACTCATGCTTGACTCATACGTGTGTCACCACCACGCTATGCCCAGTTGCGATCTTTGTCACCGTAATGTCTCGCGTGCATATTTGCTCTTGAAGGATTTATGTGGAGAAAAGTGAGCGGTAACATTTCACATGAGAGGATTGCCAAGTTTAAGCGGCGAGGGGAAGACACTAGGGAAAAAGATGAATGTAGTCTTCGACTCTGTTGTCTGATGCCATAAATTACCTGGTCATTGATCCATGGCTGTCTCTGCGGACCTTCCTACATTCATCAAGCCTTCGGTGTAGGATGGACCCGAGTGGAAATTTCTCACTTTAGTCGTGGAAGCCTGTTGCTTGGATACACCGATTTGTGGCGTGGATGGTAGCTGGGGATCGGGGGGGCATTATGCACATGCAGCTTTCATTGGAGCTGTTTTATGACCTCAAATCATTTGTAAAATGGTTTTGGATCACCTTCATCAATGTCAAATTGCCAAGAAGCAGATTCGCAGACAGTTCCAACCAGACACGCCTGAATCGAAATGTTCTGCTGTAGTTAATCGTATTGAATATTTTCTTTTTCACCTTTGTCATTAACTCCCTTTTTTCTTTTTGTCCCTCGTTGCATTATTTAAAATCTAATTGCACAGCCAAAGTAAATAGTCTTAATCTAGATGTGGTCGATTTTGGTGGGGTAATTAATTAGATCTAAATGTTCAGTCTCAACCCTTGGCTCAGCACTAATGGCGGCCATTTAAAGTCATCGTTCATACTGCAAATACAGATCTACTCTGCCTCTGTTCTCAAACAAAGATTTAATTATCTAACCCGTAGTCGGGGATCTGTATCTTGAAGTTTCACAAAGCTTTTCTCTCCCAAGAAGTTTTTGTTTTTAGCTACAACCCAATATGGCATCTGACTTACATTTATATTCTTGGAGTGACCCGAGAAAAGGTGAAAGTGGACCTAATTTAATCATGTAGTCATCACAGTGGTCAACACCTTTGGAGTTCATCCTCGCAGATGACTTATCTTCTTCTGTAATGGAGATTAACCCCTCCAAAAAAAAAAAAAAATGCTAGTGTCCTATTTAAAGGGCATATTTTAACACCTCGCTAATGAGCTGGTTGGGCTTTGTCTTCTCCTTGTTGTACAAGACTTAAAAGTGTGGTCGATCCTCGGCTGCTTACAGGCTTTTAGGGCTAATAGGATAAGATTAACACATTTGCATGCTTTGCCATGAATTATTCATGCATGGTCTCCTCCAATTTGCCGGAGCGTGGCCTTTTCTCTTTACGGACTTCAAGATCTGGCTGACCTGGAAGCAGGTTGGGCGGGGTTTGAGCATCTCAGTCAGTCACTTCTGGGAGTAGCTGTGTGTTTATGTGTCAGTTTAAGGATAAACAGATTTTTTTTTTTTGTTGGAGTTGTCCCAGACTGCTTCTATTTTTTGACTTCTGCTGCAGCAGTCTATTTTGTGGTATCAATTGTTGTCGTGAAGGTGGCTGACAGGTGGGTGTCTCTGAAGATGTTTTTTTTTTTTCTTGTTAGCAGTGTCATATTTTTTTTAAGCAGCCATTTAAAAGAAAATCTTCTCATGCTTGATATCGGCTCCCATGGCAACATTCTATCATCCGTACTTATCTGTCTTTGTTTGGATTCACCATACAAACAGGAAAAAAAAAAAACGGCCACAAAACCAGTTAATAATCTAAAAAAAAGAAGAATAAAACACCTGCTCACTTTTCTAATTTGCAATTGAATTTTATTGTAACACGTAAAAACCACGAATGGCTGTTTTACAATGTGGCTCCAAACCAAAAAAGCTCGCCACTGGATTAATGGACTAAATTTAAATAGTATTGCAGACGTGATCCAATCTGTAGTTTCCAAACCTAAAAAGTCTCCGCTGATTTTATAGTGTCTGGAGGCGCTTTCAACTTCTTTTACAATATAATGCACCTTCTCGCTTGCCCACAGTTTTTTCCCATTTTTTTTTTCTTCCCGCCAGTCAGATCATCGCAATTCTGCCTGGTGCTTTTCTGCTCTTATCTCTAAACACGCATTAGAATGTCAGACACATTCTTCTTCTCTTCAGCAAATGTTACCCTTTCATATACGTGCTGGAACAACCCCCCCACTGCAGGTGAGGATTCCCAGACTCGATAACCTTTGCCACTGATCCGCAAATGTCAGTCCAGCGGCCAACCAATCACGTTTCTTTTTCGCGGCGTAAGGGGCGGACCTCTCGTGGTGTCTTCACCCGTGACACTGGCACTGAGCAGATGTGCACACTTGAATGAGAATGAATCAGCGAGTCTCTCAGGTGTGGCCCGGCAAAATCCCGGAATCCAGATCTGGTATCAGATGAAAGCGGCGCCTTAGCTTGACTTGATTATGTTCCTCGGTTCAAACTATGAAAGCTAATTAGTTCAGCAGGCTGACACGTAACATGTCTCGCTTGGTCAATTGGAGCAACAGGAAGCCTTGCATCTCATTAAGCTTGCCGGAGAACATTGTGTATTTTTTTCAACGCCTGATGCTCCGGAGCATACTTCACCTGGTGCAATGGTTGCTATCTGAAAGGCATGCGGGTACTAAACCCAGCATGAGGCGTGATGACCAAAGCTGCTTGTAGTCTTACTCATTGAATCCAAGTGCAAACTTCAGGAATGTGTTTAGATGAAACTTTCGGCTGTCTAGGAGGAAGCATTTTGGTTTTTTTCAATAGTCTGTTTTGTACAGTGGCCCTGAAGTTCATAACAATAATACATAACATAACATAACATAACAGAAAAATGAATGAATGACACAACAGCAAATCACACCAAGCAATTAATCCAAACTGTCTGTCTTTTCTAGTTCCTTTGTCTGAAGAACATCCGCACATTCCTCAAGATCTGCCATGACAAATTTGGCCTGCGGAACAGTGAGCTGTTTGACCCTTTCGACCTCTTTGATGTCAGAGACTTTGGCAAGGTGAGTGCATTTTTTACCGTTTACGTAACCAGATGCTTGCGTCAGACATGCCAGGACGCAACTTTTTCACAGTATTTGGTTTGTAGCATTCATATTTTCGGTTCTAGTTAAAGCAAAGATTGTGATGCTAAATTGATTTTGACGACTGGTTATTATGTTTCCCGTGCGGTAAGAAAGTTAATTCAGTCTCGTGTCAGACGAGGCTCTACAAATTTGGATTCCACTCCTCCAGAGGTGCCTTCTCCATAAAGATTGCACCGTGATTAATTACAAGTACAAACCTCTTATCTCCTCATTTCAGTGAGTTGTCTAATATCAGAGAACATTTCCATCCTGGCGTGACGAAAAGCCTGATAAATAAACTGGGAGAGAAAGAAAAAGCAGACAAGGACTCTTGGCAGTTTGTAGATAAACCGCAAGACGACGCTTGGCAGTCAATGAGCTCACAGTGAATGGTATTAAAATCAAGGAGCAGTCAGAATCAATCACATCGGGCTTCCGTACGTCAATTTGGAAATTGCTTTTGTTGGGTCTCGCTGGTGGCGGGCTTGTCTCACTATTGATTTTTCATTAAAGCCAAACATCGCATTTTCATATATCGAACTGAGTAGATCCCGACTAATGTGACTTACATTTAAAGTGAGGACATGACTCGGAGAGAATGTTAAAATCGGGCTGTTTATCTTTCTTTTGTTACTTTTTGTGGCAAGCGATGCGATGATAGCCATCTTTTTCAAACGCGTCCATGTTTAATTTATATATATTCTGGATTTTACTGATCTGGAATTACTAAATTATGCAAGCAGGACTGTGAAGAAAAGCCACAATGATGGAATTATAGCAGAATCATCTCCAAACAATCAGCCAGTTCTGGTTCCTCTTTTTAATACTTCAACAGTGGGTGTCAGAGTTCACATCTCCTGATCTCTGTTCACCACCTTTTCCTCTAATGATGACTAGATTTGGGTCAACTTGCAAAAAATGCAATTGCCGATTCCCACGGGATCGATTCGGAGCCTTCTCGGACCCCTAACGAGCGAATATTGTGTGGTATCACCTTGCTACGTTTTCTGCATCCTAAGCCAGCCCCCATCATTACAAATTCATTATGACATCATTAAACCAATGAAATGCAGCGTATTACAGTAGACCCCAGAGAACATTTTTATTTAAACACCCCCCTTTCATCCAAACCCAGCCGCCTCGTTTCCCGTTCTCCCAACCTATTTTAATTAGCCACCGAAGGAACATTGCTGTCATTTAAATGAACACGGCAATCAGTTTATTTGGCTGTTGCCGTGATTAGCATAATTAGCCTTGCACCTGTTAGGCATCGATCAACAGTTTGGTAATTTTATTCTGGAACCCGGAGAGGGGAGGTAACTTCCTGTCAGAGTTCCCGCCTCAGTTAAAGAGTGCTATATTTGGAAATTTTCATTTTGAGACTCGATTGTGAAGGTCCGTTCAAGTGTACGAAGGTGAATAATAATTTGATAAAATGAAATTCAATAAAATTAAATAAATAAATTCGCTTGAAGGTCAGTTCCTTCCAAATCGGCACGAGGCTGTAGGAAAAAAATCCACCAAATAAATTCCCCATTCGTCTCTTCTTCATCATCACTTGATCTCCACTGCTCCTCACTCATTCATCTCACACCGACTCCGAGTCGGGCTAAGCTAGAGGCAGGAAAAGCCACCACCATGTGAGGCTACTGAGATCACAATTGCTTGGAGATGTTTGATTACTCCTTCTGCTTCTCCTAATCGTTTCCAAACCGAACCTCGCTCCTTTCATTTCTGCCCTGCTCTCTGTGGCAACAAAAAACTCGGCATCCCTATCCAGCACGGCCAACATCTGGAACGTGCCACTCGCCCTACGCTGGGAATCTCATCAGACCAACTAAATCTTCATTAGCTACTGGGAAGACATCCTTCCAGCGCCAGCAGACACTTTAGTGTCGGCTTACTCTGCCCTCTTACGTCCATCAGGACCCTCGGCTGCAAGTTCTTCCTAGACATGATCAATAATTCATTCCAAATGCCACAGTACTGATGATAATTCATTTGACATGAATTATAAATGGCGACTTCCTCTCCCTTCTGTGCTTATACCCCCCTTCTATCTCTATCTCCCATGACCTCATTATCCCCACAGCTTGTTACGGCAATTCATGTAGACACAGGTGGTTGCTGAGCAATCCGTCGGATTCTCAGATCTGCTGGTTGAGATATGATGCTTGGAGTCTCAAAATCGAATTAAACAAAAGTCACAGTGTCAGATGTTTGTGACTAGAGTGGAAATAACCACCCAAGTCGATCGGATCATTGAGCGCACCATCAGGGCTGCCATTAAATGTGTTCATGGAGATGGGACACATCTCAATGCTGGAGGTAGGCAGATGGACACACGTACACAACCCGCCACCTCTCGCGCTAAACCACGGGCCATCAAGTCTCGGCTGGAGTCGATGAAAGGGCTGTAAAATGGAAATTAAACTGAATGGATGACATGATATTCTCATTACTGGCGGAAAGCATTATAGAATGCTTTTAGAGAAGGATGACGGACGGAGGTTAGTTCTGATCCCCAAATGTTTTTGTCATTGATCATTTGAAATTGATTTCAATGTTCCACAATGCAATTAACATTGTGCTCCCCCCGCCCGTGGAGCGTTGCGCTTGACGTAACGTAATTCAATTATCAATAAAAGCTTACAGTCAGGCTCCTTATTGCGTTATTAACACCCCCCCTGCAGTGGACACATAATTGAGGTCCTCCTCCGTGCTCCTTGTCATTAATTTCCCCACGTGTTGGGCAGTAGAGCGGACGACTAAAGTTCAAACTTTCCCCTCTTGAAGTACTAATTAGCGTTTGTAAACATCACCCCAGAAAACTAATAAAGGATGAAGAGACATTGATTGTGACACTTGCGTGACTGACTGAGATATGACCTAATTATTTTGTAGCAGGTGCTCCACCACAACAATAGGAACCGATTGAGGAGCCTCGGGCATTTTTTCTCTGATGCCTCCCTAGTGAGGTGCTGCGGCACCAACCACGAGCAAACAAGACGGAAACAATCAAGGACTTATTGCATTTAGTCTTCTTTTCCTTTGCAGGTTATTTATTTATTATATGTTAATTTATATATTTATTATTCAATATCAGACTATTCGGAATTAAAAAAAAAATATATATGTTTAAAAAAATGTTATATATTTATTAGTTCTTACCAAAATATTATCAGACTATTCTGACTTAAAAAAAATAATGGGAAAAATAATACGTTAAAGAATAAAAGAATGTAGAGTAACAGAATCAACGCACAATGGGTGGGAACATTTTGTTAATTTGGGAGTTTAGTGACTGACTCTATCTGACAGTTTCCACAACCTCTGACTGTGTGTGTGCATGTGTGTGAGGGCCTTACACGCTGCGCTGTCAGCCAAAATTGCCAGTCGAGGTTGGGCGAGTAGCCATACCTGCTCCAGCCTCGCCCTGGACAAAGCCCATCCAGCCCCTCCTGCCAGAAACGGCATTATGGAGATCAGGCTGAAAGATTGACACAAAGGGGAAGAGAGGAGGGGGTGATGGACCAAGACAGGCTCAATGATAGCGGCGAAATGAGTTTCCCGCTGGATCCTCCCTCAAAGGAAGCCAGATGTGAGGAGAAAAAAGGAGGAGTCAAATAGAAACGACAAGCGAATCAAGTATGAAGAAGTACACGAGTGTTCCTAATAATCTGGCGTGCCTTCTCCATCTCTAGCAATGAAGAGGTTCTTAGCTTGGGGACACGCCAGCCGCCCTTTGTGATGAAAGAGCGTGGCCGGGAGGCTCGCTCGCTAAATGCCACGCACAGCACGCCTACTCTCACTTTTCCCATCAGAGGATTTTCTATACATCGACTTTTGTGTGTCATGGATCATTTTGTCGTTTTCCAATCATACTGACCCTCTCAATATTTTCACAGCAAACTTGCAAGACTAAAAAAATCCCCAAAGTCTTTTTCTTCAAATCATTAGCCCAGAATACGAGACTTTGAGGTCAGACCATTACCGGACTTAAAATAACTCTGGTTGTGCTCCAGTTTCCTCTCCAAAAGAGAAACATTGTTAACTTCGGCCTTGCCCCGGTTCAGCAAAAGGCGGCAAGCTGTGAACAACATTACCGACCGCACCTGCAGAAATCCGCCAATACGGACAACCGAGGGTGCACACACACACACACACGTACACACAGTGCATACTTTGTTAGTCTGCTTGCACACTCGGGCTTTCCTGGTACAGCATGTTTCCACCCTGTGGAGAACAGTGCGGCGGTTGTGCGTGTGGTTTTTTAAAACTGCCCAGACGTCCGCACGCACACGCGCACACACTCATCACACTGGATGGCTTTCATGACGGCGGAAGCGGCCATTCACAAGAGACAGCGACGGCCACAGACATTCGGCAGCGGCGCTTGTTTGCGGTCGTTTGGAAAATGCCGAGGAACGCTTGTAATGGGCTGTAATTAGCGGGAAATTGATAAATTAGCAACTGTGTGTGCTCTCTTTGGAAATGATAACGTGTCGCTTAGCATGTCACTCATGTTTGGGGAATGTGTATTTATTTCGCCGTTGGTGTGGCGCAGTGGAGGTTACTGGAAAAACCTCAAAATAGTTATTTTGAGGCCCGAATTTTCTCCTCCGAAATTCATCGCAGTGACCTTCGTGACGACAACAAAAGACAGCAGTGTCTAAATCTCAGCTTCCCATCTTCTACCCCGGGCTCCTGACCTTAAAAACAACTTTTTGTATTACTGCGAGATATATAATCCAATAAGCGGAGCACCCCGCGGCTGTGGCCGGGGCCATCGCACACAACAAATGCACCCGGAAAGTTCTCAAAGTCACACGAGATTGTGTGATTGCCGTCTGAGGACCTTTTTTTTTTTTTTCCGTCATGTCATGTAAGAGGACCAAAGCTCTCTAGGGGAGAGGATGTTCTGTTGTGACTTATTTACAAGTCCGATTATTATTTTTTTGATGTCACACGAGAGCTAAACAGGATGTTGCCCTTCCTGCAGGATGAGGGACGGCCGGCATCCTATTTATACTCCTGTCCTGTATTTGCCTCCTTTTGGAAAGGAACATTTTAATCCCGTTGGAGCCCTTTGCCATCCCTCCATTTTAAGGTCAAATGCTCCTCTGCTTTACTGGATGCTTTTGGCATGGTCTGGGTTAGCAAAGCCCTCCCCCGGTTCCCGGCTGCAGTTGCATAATGACTCACAAATCGTTGTCCGTTTTGTCCGAAGGCTGTTTTTCTTGCCGCGCGCGAATCGGAACGCATCATATCAACCTCATCCTAACATTCCTGAACGGTATCTTCAATCTCACTCAAAACGGAACCGTCAGAGATTACAAATTGCCAATCTGCAGTTTAATTGTGTCGAGAAAAACATGGAGCTTCCTTCCTCTCAAATGCTGAGTCGCAATATTTGCGGCTGTTTGATTTAAAAATCGTCTGACGCATCAAAAAACAACACAAAAGAGAGAGTACGTCATGCCCAGAAGTGGATTTATGAAACAGCAAAAAGCGAGGCCATCCCAGTCCGATGCATTATTAATACCCGCCCTACCTAATTTCCACTAATCTGGTTTGAATTAGCCAGGTACACAAGGGGGTCGATTTTGTCGAGCTCGGGAGCTGTCTCATAAATTACAATGCTAATGACGTGGCTGAAAAGGCTTTTTTTTTTTTCTTCTCCTGATAATGGCAGATTTAATAGAGATATTTCACAGGGAATCATTTATCAGTCCATGACAGGCAGGCAGCAATTCTTTTTTTTTTTTATAGTCCCTCCGACATAAACTACACAGACACAAAGCGGCTCGATTGGCCCGGGCCACATCGGTGCTCGATCCACGGCGATACAACTTTATCTGCCGCAGCACATTAGCACAACTCGGTTGCTGTGAAAGGAGGGAGACAAAATTGGTGCGGAGAAAGGCAGCCCCCATTTACATCAAGCTAATTTTTGGCACTAGTGAGCCGTCTCTGTGGGCAGTCATGAGGAAAAAAAAGAAATCATTGAATTTTTTTATTATTACTCTGACAGATTACTGATAAGACCTGACAGCACAAATGATTTGACTGTAGCAGAAGACATTAAGGGACTCAGGCGTCGCTTACGCAACAGCCCATTAATATTTGCTGGGTAAGAGTCCTTCCAAAATTTAATTTTATGTTATTGTTGGAGTTATTCGCTAGATTGTTATTGTATCGCAATACAAGCAGTACTATCATATTTATATATATATATATATTTTTTTTTATATTGTATTTATAACTTTTATATTTTATTACATATTTATTTTATATTTTTTATTTTTAGATAGAATATTTCCTATTATGTAAATGTAACACAATCTATAAATAAATATAACTATAATATAAATATAAGTATGAATTGGTGGATGAATTATTTTTTCTTAGTGTATTCAAATAGTTTGTCATAATCAAAAAAATGACAGCAACCCATTTACGTGTCAATATTGTTTGGTGGTGGAATAAACTTGTAATAATTGGGAGGGAATAAGAGTATACATTATTATCTTTAGACAAAATATTATACCAGATGTTTTGTCACGTGTTCCAGCAAATGCTTATTTTGGTTTTGGTAATCGCCCTCATTATTGTGACGCTCAACAACAATTTCAGTGCTTATGTGTTTGTCCATCCAGCCGTCCATTCATCTCGAAAACCACTTATCCCTTGAAAGGCCTTGAAAGGGGGGGCAGTCCCAGCTGACAGTGGGCAAAAAAAAACGGGAACCTTGTAGGCAAATTGCCCGGCAAATGTCGAGGTAATAGAGGCAACCAAACACACACACACCCTGATACACATGGACACACACATACATAAAACCTATCCCAGCTGGGGTCTGAAATAAGACCACGAGACAAAATTTTGAATTTGCCTCCAACGTGACACGGAATGATTCGAACGCTCTGTGATTCAGAGGTCAAAGATCGCGTTAAAGTCATCTTTGAATGTCGACTTTGAAGCCAGCGTCTTCATCCTGCCTTGGGACGCCTTTGTTGTCTATGCCGTGACCTCATCTTACCAGAGCAGTCACGTTATCCTTTGTTCGCCTCATCTGTCCGTCTAATAATACTGCTCCCAGGGGACATGGCTACCCGGTGTCGTGTTTTTTTTCTAATACACCTCCCCCACACCATCTCTTCCTGGAAGTCAGGATTTAATGAAGACTTTGGCTGCCATCATTGACCTCTCCTACTGCCAGAATCTGCTCTTTGTTACTTTGTTTATCCCCATCTTTGATTAAGATAACTGCAGTTAGTCTCAGGGAGTTCAGTCCCAAACCACAGAAGGAACATCTGCCTTTACAAAAAAAAAAACACAAAAGTTTTCAGCCTTTCCATCTTTTTTTATGTCCAGCCACATTATTGGAAACTCGGCAAAGCTTATCGGCGAACGAAAAACATCCAGTATCCGACTGTTTGTTTGTTTGTAGCTAGCTGGGTGGTGAGTTTTATGTGTAAGCTAATGGTGGCTATCCTGCTGTCAAACTAATGCCCTGTAATTGGCCTTCTAATTCTGGAGGATAATGAGGCTGAGAACGGTGGCAAAGGCTATGCCGTTAAGACTCGCCTTTAGACTGTTAGCGTACATAGATGTAATCACAGGATGGCAGGTAGACCCCTTTTAATGAGACCGAAAAAGGATTAGCTGTCGCAAAGCCGTTACGGTGATAATTGTTCGTTAATTACCTGCACAGATTTCTCCTGGAAGATACTTGCTGCAGTCAACAGTGGTCATAATGTAGTTTTCTGATGCATTGCAGCGTCTGAGGAAATTATTTTTTGACCGAGGTGAAAACTCATTCTGTTTATGAAGTCTGTCATTTAAATATTGATTCGGTTATACGCCTTGGGGATCTTTTGAGATGACAAATATAGGCCAGGTCTTTTCTCGTCTGCGTGCGTGCCGATTTAGGATTGTGTGCGAGTGGATGTTTGTGTCCGCCGTCCTCCTCTCGGCAAAGATGAATAGAAATATCCTCCTGTGAAGTAATAACCTCAGGCTTAACCTCAGCACAGTGGCAGCATTTGTTTTTGTTTATTTTATATCTGTCCTCCAGAAAGGGATTCGCCATCCGTGCAGGACTATAAAGTGTAAATCAATGACGGGCTTTAATTTGAAGCCTGGAGAAAAGATGTGATCATTTTTGGTTCTTGCTATGAAAGCGGGCCATCTGGGTCCTTCTAGACGATTCCAAATAGGTCGAGACATGAATGGATGAATTGCCGTTGGTTTCAAAATGGGTGTTGAATCACGGTATAATGAAACTCTTAACTCAAGGCGTTTATATTTTAGGACCACAACAGCATTATATAGTTTTTCAACATAAAATGTACTCATGTAATAATTCTGCTTGCCTGGGGGCTTGTCCCGGCACGTCAAGAGATTTACTTCGAAATAATGCCGACATCACGATGTGCTCAAAAGTGTTACGATCATAAAATTCTAATTGCTGGAAGCGAAACTTACTCACAGTGTCTGTAGAGAGAGAAATCCAAGCAGCTTTTATGGCTTCCATCGCTTACCCGTCGCCATTCTGATTGGTTTCGACACTTCAATAACCTTGTAAATAGACGATAAGAATGTGGCCAATTAGGCTAATACAGCCATAAAACAAATTTTGCTCAACATGGGCAGGCGCATAAACAAATACAAACATGACCCGCTTAAAGTGTTTTGCGAGGCTTATTTGTATTTAATCAGAGAGACGATTTGTATGCCTGCACTCGTGATAACAGATTGTGTCTTAGCGAATGTTGCGATAATTGCGTTAGTTTAGTAATCGGTAAATCCCGAAATTAAGATGCAAACCCTTAAAATATCACAGTCAATCACGTGTTTGAGGAGATTACGTAGTTTGAGCCTCCGACATATTCCGACTTCTAATTAACGCCACGTTTTGAAACGAAAAGACGGCTCAGGGTGATTTATCGATTTTGCGTCTTTCGGGTATCCGGAGGTATTCAAATTTGGAGTTGAGAAGGGCAGAATTGACAAGTTCTAGTTTATTATGTGAAATATTCATAGCGGGTAGTTTATTTGATGCTATAACTTTGAGACACACAGCAACAATTTAATGGCCTGATTCCTCTTATTATGCTGCTAGTTGTATTTTTTTAATGTTATTTTTATGACTTGCCTTTGCCATCATATTTTTGATCCAGAGATAATGTCATGATTCATCAGTCCGAAGCGCTAAGAGCCGATCAATCTCTTTAAGGCAGTCAAATGCCCCTTCAGGGCATCTTCTCTACAAAGCTTCTCTGTCTTTATCTCATTCCCACCACAAATGAAGGCTATATTTTCAACCACTGGAAAACGCATTGAACATTTTTGATCTGTAATGAAAGCCGAGGTGGCGGGCTGGATTTTATCTCACGCTGTGAACAAAAGCGCTTGTGACTGCCGCAGTACGGCCTGGTCATTAATGCAAGCTAATAAGAGAAGAGGACTCAACGTGACTGGAGAGAAATGAATCCGAGTCGTGTTTTGATGCACGCCTCATTATCTCCCCTGATGTTGTTCTAAATGGTGTCTATGTGGATCAGCGCTCCTTTAATATCACTCAGGACAGGTTTTGTGCAAAGGTATTAAGAGATTAGCATGATGGTGCCGATCCAGCTCACTTTGATTTATCCGTCACTTCTAATACTTTGATGAAAATAAGAAAATCTGGATTATCCTTGTAGTCTCTTGTCTGTGCCCTTGTTTGATTTTTTTTAAAAACTTTAATCATAAGAAAAATGGGTGGGAAATGAAAAAAAAAAATGCTAATATTCAGATTTTTTTAATCAAATTAAATGTTGGATTTGTATTATTAAATTGCCCTTTTTTTAATTGAACAATTATGTTTTTGAAATAATATTGGGAAAGTTTAGGGGGAAAACAAAGCCTATTTTGATTAATATGCTGTGATTTAATTTCTTCTTCCCTACCCAGTTCAGATAAGAAGGACTTTTAAGCTTTTGGTATGTATCGAAGATAATTAAAAAAATGTGAGTTGAGTTTTACTGGCGCGCTTTTGAGTCACTGACGTCAGCCACGGCGAGGTTAATGCGGCATCGCGTCATCTCTTAGCAGACAAAACACATCAGGATGATTCATGAGACAGTTGGAGGTCGGCCAATGGATGGATGGTGAGTCAAGAAAACAAAAAACTCCCCAGATGCTAAACTTTTTTCATTTTATTTCGATGACACATACAAATCTTCCCTTTAAATGTTGCAAAACGTCAAACAGTTTACATGCCATTGCTGTGGTCGCACATAAAAACCTAAAAACATTGTAAATTGAGGAACATGCTTCATTTCCCGCATGAAATTCACGCCTGACTATAAATAGGAACCGGTTGTTCCTATTAAATCGACAGTGAATGTGTCAACTCTAGAATGCTTGCAAATTAGAAAAGCACGCCAGTCAATGCAAATGGACGGAATTAAAGTCAGCCAAGCAAGATAGTTATGGTCTGTTAAGTTCTATGATTAATTTGATTGCTGTTTTGCCTCATTCCCATTCTCGAGCCACCAAGACCTAAAAGTCAAGCTTCTATTTACAACAGTTAAATCCCATGCATGTTTTCTTTTTATATCATATTTAACTACAGATATCATCATGGTTGATTTTATGATGTACCAAATGAATCTGTATGGGTTTGGGCTTTGTAATCAGTGGCGGAGCTAGGATTTTTCTCCCTTGGGGGAATGGGGTGGTCTCTTACCCCCCTCCCCCCCAAAAAAGCAGAAAAAAACCCCCAAAGTTGATTTTTTTTTTTAAGAATAGCAACAACAATTTGAAATCTATTTTTTTTAGTTTCTGTTATATTTACAGACAATCTGCATTTGAATATTTCAAGGGGAGGCAGTGCCCTCGCAGCCCCTCCTTTAGCGCCGCCTCTGTACGTCATATTTCTTGACACAGTTTTTGTCTAGGACCTTAATAGATTGTGCTAATGCACCAAATGAAGTCATTGATGACTTCATATAATACCGCAGTACATTTGTTGACTCTACAAAACACATTTGTTGACTTCAACTTATGCTGGGATGGAATCACGGCGAAGCTTTCTTATTTGCCGTGTTAAATTGTGCTGCCAGTGAATGTGTGCTCATTTAAATCCTGTTCACACTTCTCTCTCTCACCCATTTTCTCACCTGCCCTCCAATATCACACATCCTTCCTTCCGTAGCGTAATGAGGAAGCTCATTAAGGACAAACAAGCCGATGCTCCTCAGAATAAGCAACAAGGGCGGCTCCATTGTTCGGCTAAGTGCGCAAACAGCGGCTGAATATTTTATTGATTCCACAAGTCTGTTGATCTCCCTCGTTTACTTGAGTCATTAATGTCGCGTGTGTGTTAAACAAAGCTCGCTGTCCAATGAGTTCATCTTAATTTTTTTTTTTTTGTTGCTCCGCCCTCTCTAAGGCTCGTTTTGCTAATGAAGGTTGTATGTCTAATATAATTAATGACAGCACTTATGTGGTCAGACAAAATGCGGTTTGATGAATTACATCTTGGCTCTGGATGGCGCCTGGGAAATGGATCAACATTATGTCACTGCGGAACGAAGCAGACGCACACTGGCCCATCTCAACATTGGAACCTTTTTAAAGCTCAAAAACCGTAACATGACATCTTTACGCCGCCGTGTTGGGAATCGTAATACGGCATCATATGAGCTAGTCAACCAGTGCCTGAAAATGAAATAGCTTCCCTCTTCCCTCCCTCCTCCCTTCAGGAGAACAGGCATCTTTATCTCACACTAAGCGACACCTTCCATATTCCATCAGTAAATTTCTCCCTCTCGGTATGGGAGGGAGAATGAAAATGATAAGGTATAAATATGAAATGTATGTCGGGTTACTGTGTAGCGCCTAAAGGGATTCTTCCCCCAGCTAGAGCTTCCGATACTGAAAAAAAGGAGTCCAGTGAAAAGTGATAAGTAACATCCATCACTCTGTTGCAGCCCACTTGTATGGCTGTGATTTATGCCGACTCAGTATTGCATCAATAAATAGAACCTTGCCTGCCCTCAATTTTTGATTTTTGAATATAGATGAAATTGTTGTGTCTTTTGTCTCATATCTGTTTACTCTGTTTTGGGAATTCACAGGTTCTGATGTGTTTAGGCTCGTGCAAGCTCATTCAGCTCAGTCAACCGTAGGCAATACGACAAAGCAGTGTTGTCCCTCTGTGGATTCCTTGAGGCACGCCCGTAAGGCACACAAGTGTGTGTATGTGTGTGTGTGTGTCACTAAGTGGATCTCCGTGCAGTTTGTTTGCACAGGAGGTCATTTACACTCTTTTAAGAGTGACTTGAGCTCATCGCGTTGACATCGTGGCAACACAAATATCGGGTAACTCCTGTGCGAAAAGCCCTTCCGGACAAATGAGTCAAGTTTTTATTTAGATTTTTTTTTTTGCTCATTAATAGACCGCCAGTTGTGGAAAATGAACTAGATATACCCTTGGGCCTTAATGAAGTCTTATATAATACTAGAATATGTCTAAATTATTCAGCTCAAGAGCACATTGGAGACAATATTGGATATTTTGTAATGCTAATTCATTAATTAATATTGCATGGTAAATATCTTGACTATAAATAGCTTATTTGTAATTTGTAGTGTTTCTTTATGGCTTAGGTCTGTCTCCTCTTGTTGTTATGCTTCTGGACCCTCGTGATGGCCGTGAGATCAGATAAGACTCCAATCTCTCGCCCAAAAGTGAGTGGCAGTGAAGAGAAAGCAGAAATCTCCGGGCCAGCCATTTCCCATATCAAAATGAAGAAGTTGTCTCGCAATAAATAAGATAGAGCCTCGCCCGCTATCAGCAAAGTCATCCGTAACTTTTCTCATGGAAAAGCTTGATCGTTTGATTGAACCTCGGTCAGTCGTGGCTTAATGTCTACTTCTTGTGCATCCCAAATCGGTTGAATTTCCAACTTTTTTTTTTTTTTTACATCACAATTACAACTATTTTCCCAAGGGAAATAAAAAGACTTGTGTCGTAGACTAAAGAGGATGGTGGGGGAATCACAGTCTTCAGGGATTTATCATGTCACCCCCCTCCCCTCGTGAAAGAAGCCAGGATAGACAGAAAAAAAGATGGACATAGGCCAGACGAGCCTTTGGGGCAGTTTGGATCGCCTCTCACCTGCTACCCACGCAGATGTCATGACCCGTACATAAAATGTCTTGAAGGTTTCTGATTTGATTGTGTACGCACCGTGCGGGTAGTTTTGGTAAATCCAGAACAATTGCAAACACCGGAGGCGTTTAATTGAGATGAGTCCAAGTTAATGTCCAGGCAGATGGATTTACTTTTCTTGCAAATCAATTTAGCCTAAGCTTCAAATTGAAGATGGATGGAGTAATTTAAAGATCACAAAAGGGACAGCTATGGACTTCATTTTCGGAAACTATGGATTCAATCGCAAGACTGACACTTTGGATTTTTTTCTGACGGCCAGATCCAAATCCCAGACACTTTAAATCCATCCGTCTTGATTTAATGAAGTCTGATGACATCTTTTTCAGTACCAGAGGAATTCACATGGACTGGATTTGGATTTGTCCCAGACTCACATCTCCAGCCAATTTAGAATTTCCAGTTCACATAGCATGTTATTATAGAATCCAACACTTTTTGTGATAAATCTGATGTCTTTCCTTTCTCTGAAATGGAATTGTTTCCGGAATGATATATTTAGTTTGAAGCTCAGCTGCTCCTGAACACGGCAGTTGTTTGAACGGATCTCGGGTTTATTACTTTTGCAATTGCTTCCTTTCCCGATAATGAAATCTTTTCCAACAGTGTAGATATCGCAATTGATCGTTTTCTGATAGTCACTCCTTTGAATGGATAGCTCATGTTTGCTGAATTGCATTTTAGTCTCAATTCATTGAAGGGAGTTCATGGTGGGATGAAAATAATCCCCGGCCTTTCATTTTTGTCCGACAGGGACATTTACATTGTAATAATGAACTCGCCGTATTTCATGTAAGATGCCAGGTGATAAAAAAAAGACGAGCAGTGGTCCATCCTGAGATTTTTTGGAGTCCCCACCACCATTCCCTCTTTAATTCTCTTCCCCTCTTCTCTGTTTGACCAATTTGATCTTTTCAAACAGAAATGCGGCTGAGTGTTTTTTCTGGGCAAACGTTTCATTCCACAGGTGCCAAATCGTGTGTACTTTTGATTCATTTTTCTTTCAGGCATTACAACGTTGAGCCGTATTTTTGGTCTTATGTCTCAGAGGAAAGCGCTCCCGTATGGCCTGAGGGTAAATGCTATGAAGTTGAGGTCGTCCTTTCATTAAGCACGCCTCTGCAACTGCTCAAGCTGCAGTCACTATTTGGAGAGCATAAGTCGAGAGGTTTCTACAGCTTCGGGCTACAATAGACGTGGAATGTGCTCCAGTGGAGCACACGATAAACCAAATGTCTGTTATTTAAAGTCGTTTACATAATAAGGATATGTTCTGTTAAAATTTGTCTGATATGGAGTTAATATGCTTGAGCGGCTGGATTTGTACAAAAGGCGGATTAGACTTAATTTATTGTCGTTGCTCTCTTGATTAGCCGTGTTTGTAATGCCATTGTCTTCCTCACTGGCGCAGATGTCTTTTTTTTTTCACCGTAATTTGGCGCCTTAGCGGGAATGCCAATTGGTACAGCTGGCATCAGTCCCGTGACAGGAGCTGAAGCCGCTGCCTTAGCCACATGCGAAACGTTCCGATACAAATACACACCAAAGTGGAAGGGAGAATCTCGCCAGCTGTTAAAAAAAAAAAAAAACACGTTTATCAGTGCTTACGTTTGCTGCCAAGCTTGCAGACGGTGGCGTACACTAATTCAAAGAATTTGTGTCAAACTCAAGGCCCGGGGGCCAGATACGGCCCGCCACATTATTTTAAGTGGCCCGCGAAGACAAATTGTGCATCAGATTCATGTCAATATTAAAATGACAAATTGTTTTCACTTTTAAAAAATAGATCTATTGCTAACAATTTTTATTACCATTCATATTTTTAAAATATGCTAACAGTTTTTCTTAGTCTCTGTTTTGAAAACTAGTTATTCATCTAGTTATTGACTAGTTTGTTGAGTACCGTACACTATATATAATTTGAGACATTTGGCAATTTCAATGGCCCGTCGAAGGAAACCCTGACTATGATGCGGCCGGCGACAAAAATAAGTTTGACACCCCTGGCTTATTGGGTTGGCCGTCGCCAGGGCTGCAGGCGTGCGCTGCCGAGTCCTCGAACATGCCAAATATGTCAAGCTCCTCCAAGACTTTCCAGAACCACAGGGTGCTTAAGAGTCACAACAAGCCCTTCTTGTATTGTCTGACGTGTGTGTTTGTTTGGAAAAAGTGCTTTTAGATACAGCTGTCATTGTAAAACCTTTTATTTACTGTTGTGGATGCTCGTGTACAAAACTGAGACTTTCGGGCAAGTCAGATCAAGCTATGTACACAGATGCAAAAATAAACAGGGTCAGCTAAAAAGACCAAGACCAAAACCTTAGACTAGTTTTGAAGTGGTCTTCTGTGAACCCTGATATAAATCCTCCAACATCTGCTGAATGACCTGAAACAACCACGTTGGAGAAGGCACAGCTGTAACAGTTTGCTAATTAAAAGGGGCCCCGAAGATGTTCCGAGAGGTACACCAGGCTTTTTGAAAGTGAGATGACTCTTTAAGTGTGCAACAAAATATTGGTTTAACGTCATCGTTGTTATTTTAATAGGGGCCCTGAAGACGTTCCGAGAGGTACACCCAGCTCTTTGAAACTTAGATGACTCTTTAAGTGTGCAACAAAATATTGGATTAACGTCATCCTTGTTATTTTAATAATTGTCTTGGGCCACACAAAAAAATCCGAATGAAGCAACAGATCTTTTTTTCCCTCTATCGGCACTCGGTCATTATAAAGCCCCAGCAGTTCTCAACTGTCTTCCTATTAAATCACAAACTTTCAATCCTGTGATGTCATCGCCTAGGGGCAGTTGGCTGAGCATTGTGTCTTTCTCAAAGGACCAGAAATGTCACGCAGCAAGAAAAACAGCCGCCATTTCTCCCTTGACGATTTCACTGCAGATTTTCCACTCCTCTAAGCTTCGGGAAGCTTTGCGGGGAGGGGGCACCAAGAACCCCAAGACCTTTTGTGTGCATCTAAAGAGTCCCCTCATTTACCAGAACCAATAACTTTCATTATCTAAACTTCAACAGGTTTACCTTAGCTATCAAGTGACATTAGAGGTGATAGCAAAACCTCTTTGGTACATTCAAGGTTCCTCAAGCAAATCCTTCCGTCTTCCACTCCTTCTCAGGTGCATTTAAATTAATGTCCCGTTAAATGAAAAGTGAGACCAAAGATATGCATCGTCATCACGTCCTTGACCATGGCAGATCTGTGTGTCATTGAAACAACCTCATTATTCCCATCAGTAGTCAATGAAGGGAATTATGAACGTAGCAAAAATGTCCCCAGTGGTGCCAATATGGCACCTTTGACTGAAAAATATTTTGATAACCCAATTTGGTCTTTTTTATGAGATATTATGATTTCCCATGGCTGTATGACAGCTTTTCTGAAAGAAAAAAAAAAGGCAGAGTAAATCACATTATTGTAATGGTGCCTCCGGCTTTCCAGGCATGTTCGATCCTTCAAAGTAAAACTGAACAAATTACTTTCGATCCCTCGGAGGTGCCGCATGTGTTGCTCTTCCAGAATGCAAAATCAAGTCTCATAAATGCAAAAAGTGTTCAAATACTAGGAAATGGATTGAGGGGGAGGAACAAAAACTGCATCCCAAACAGGGCGCACATTTAATCAAAACTCAGATACTGTAATTTACCTGATAGGCCATTAATAAGCGGTGGCTGGATTCTCTTTTGTTGTTGCTTTCGCTGACCGCTGCTCATTACTGGAAGTGCATTTACGCCGAATGAGGGACGACTCCCGGCTCATGTCACGTATATCACAAAGACGCCCTTCTTTTTTTTTTTTTTTTTTTTTTTTTTTATGTCTCTTGCATTATTCATCTCTGAGTGAGTGGCTTCGTCACAATCTTGGCGACCTTGGTCCGCCACTCTGATGGCCTGCTGAGAAAAATAACAAATAAAAAGCGTAGTCCGGTTTTCTATTTTTAAATATGATGGACCGCTTTTTGCTTAAAAGGTGTTCCCTTCTTTTTTCTGTAGATAGTGACAAGTACTAAGAGGTTCAATGAGGAATTGTAACCTTTACATTTTCCCCTCCTCTGGCAAAACTATTCCTTAAAAAAATATCCCCATTCTGATGACAAAGAACTACTTTCATTGTCTTTTGTTTCCTGTGGCCTGATCATCTTCTTAAATTCACGGTTGGTTTCATTATGCAGCGTCGCTATAATAAAACACTATTTATGTGCCGATGGATCTTTTGCTTTCCGACGTAAACAGCAGAAACAACATGGCGCAGTTCCAAGTGTCAATTTGATTTCATACTTGAGTTGTAATGCAGCAGATTTCATTTTTGTGACTTATTAAGGCATATTTAATTGCAAGCACAATGTGTAGCTATTTATCTATTCATTTATTATTTTGCATTGAGTTATTTTATATCTTTTTATTATTTATTCAATTGTATTTTTAATATTCATTTCTTTACTTATTTATCCTGTTTTATTTATTTATTTATTCATTTGTTTTCATTGAATTTTATTTTATATGATTTCTTTCTTGACTTATTTATTCCGTTTATTTGTTTATCTCTACCTATGTCCATGCACGCAATGTAGAGCAGGTGCAAAAATCATGCATGCTTGGTTTGCTGTGAGGTATTTCTGTGGACATTGACTGAAAAGCCCGGGGATAGTCTTTGATTCAAGTGGCCGCCAACACTCCTCGGTAGACAGCACCGCTTGTCAGATTCCTCCACGTCTGGATTCAACGTTATTGGGAGTGTCATTGTCTCTTTGTTTGAGCTCAGGAGTGTGTGAAGAATTGTTGTTTGGCACACATGCGTTTGTTGTCTTGCGTTGATGTGCTCCATTTCAGACGGCTGATTTGATTTATTTTTTCATGATTTAGAGATTGCTGCAATATCAAAGCGCAGGTGTTCTCAGTTGATGACATCAGATGAGAACATGACATTGTTGTGTTGTCTTGTTTGCAGACAACTAAGAAAACAAAAACGGGGTCGGTGGATGGTGTTGCAAAGCTCTTTATCGCCTGTAAAAAAGAAAATAGCCACTTTCAAGTCGGAATTGTGTTGCCGCAGCCTAGCAGAATCAACTAGATGGAAAGGAGCACGGTTTAGACATTAAACCCAAAAGGTGGTTCTCAGGCAACATAATGGATTTTGCTAGTATGAAGATCTAATCAAGCAATATTGTTGGACTTGTATTTGATGAAGCCATAATACATTTTTAAAGCATTTTCCCAAACGTAAGGTTCATTCGGAGGACAGGATAAAAACAACGTGCTCACCTGAGATCCATCGTATTACCCCGGGGCGCCTTTGCAAGCCAGCTTCTGAATTTCAGGCAAAATGTAAACATTGCAAACAGGATTTCCTTCTCAAAAGACGAAATTAACAATATCATTCCACCTTGACTCTATCTTACCTCCATCTGTGGAACTGTCTTGAAGTATTGATGTGGAACCACTAAGGACTTTTTTCTCGGTCTGTGCCAAAAAAAAAAAAAAATCCTTATTTGAGCTCTTTCACACTCCTCTGCCAATCTCCCGCATGCCGCCCCTCGGTGAGTTGCGGGGCTCCATAATGAGCCTCTGTCTGTTCAAGTTGACATAGAGAGCTGTTTGAGGCCGTGATGTGCCGCCGGTGAAGGGCTCGGCGCTCCCCACAGATGTCTGGGTGAAGAATAGAGGCATTCCTCCCACAAAATATAGCCTACTGCTGTGGGGGATGGAAAAGGTTCTGACCTCCTTCAATGAAGTTCTGTTGCCTGGACATCACACGTGTGTTTTTTTTTTTTTTTATTCTAACTTGGACCTCCAATAAAATGAAAATACCTGAGGGTACTTTCCAATTTGAGATCAACTTAAAACTCAATTTGAATGATTTTATTATAACCTGCCCCACCGTTCTGCTGAGAGTAAATCAGGACAAGTATGATGGGCTAGCTGTTGGGAAATCTCGCTGATCTTTTTGGCAAGTGTGCACGCATACGTCATCGAGCAGGGATTGAGTGCAAACACATGTAGAGAAGTAAAAGGAGCAAGATGAGCAAGACTTCGCTTACTTAATGTAAAATGTGCTCGGGTGGATTTTGTGTGTTTGCTCATCAAAACACACTCGGCTAAATCTGGATTTTATTTGTTTTACTTATGATGGAAACAAAACATTTCTTGTCACAGTGTGATTTTAAAAATGTTTTAAATTCTTTTAAAACATTTAGAAATGAACATTGTTATAAATTATCTTCTAATCATTTAAACAGAGCTCAAGAAATAACACTACCGATTGTCAAAATGAGCTGATCTGAGTTGATAGCAATTGGAGTACCGTACTTTTTGGACTATAAGGCGTACTTAAAATCATCCATCCATTTTTTGTACCACTTTTCCCCACGGGGGTCATTTTCTCAAAAAATTACCAATATAATCAGGTGCATCATATGCATGAATATAAATGAATAAAGTTTGACTCATTCGCGTCTTCTGTGCCGTCGATATTCCCAAAATTCATTCATACTCCGTCTTATCGTATGAAAAAAAAAATCATTGGCTATGTTTTAAAAATATTCCGTCTTTTCAAAGTCATTAACAAAACAACAAAATGCCATCAGTTCCTTTCAGTAACACGCTGGCTAGTGTAGAGATATTCCCTCTCATGTGAGAGAATTATTCACAAGTAAAAAGCACTGTTCTAGCTACCTAACTCTCAAGCCTTGGTCCAATCAGCATGCATTATTCTTTTTTTTTTTCCCCCGCTCCGTCTGTTCGTTCTTTTGAGCGCAGTGGTGGCATCGCCCGGAGCGCCTAGCGCATCACGTCGAGTATACAGGCCACACATTTTCCTTGATCTCATTCGCACTTGTTTCCATGCATGCTGTTAACAGCGTTTTTTTTTTCTTTCTAAGTCAGGGACAGTGGAAACAGTTAGAAAATGAAAGACGGGGAAGGGGGAGGTTGGCTCCAACATCATACACGCACTGTCGCCATATTGGCCATGACGAAAGGTTAACAAACAAACAAGCCGACCTTTGAAAAAAAAGTGAAGTTCGCACTTGTAATCAGAAATTGAGCGGAAAATGTTTTTCGGCTATTTGAACCACATGTTGCGGAAATATAAACGTTCCGACAGTCCACCCCATGAGGGTAATGTACACAATATGTAAGTAGTCCCCCCCCCCTGCCCTGCAGCAAAATGGTTCGTCTCCCCTCTGTGAGGATAATTATAAAACAAATTAAGTCTGATATGATGATCTACCAAAATCACGCAACAGCATCCCTTTTGTTTTTCGTCTCGGCTGTTGTTATTTTTCGTCCCGCGAGCAAAGTTACAGCTGCGCGGATTTATCCGGGGTTTATTCGGGATTTTCTTTGTACGACTCGATTGCGAATGTTTCCCCGCCGATTGATAACAAGTGTAAAGCTTATTCTGTCAGTTGAATAGAACATTCACCTCAAAAGCCCTTGCTCTCCGACATGCACACACATCCAGACACACACCGCAGGCTTGATCTTCAGCCCCATGCTGAGTACCCCCCCTCCAAACCCCCCCCATGGTGTCATCCAGTCAGAGTTCCTTCCTTTGAATTCCATTTTGGAAGTGAAAGGTTACCGTCAGGTCACTCACTTTTTTTTACACAGAATATCGTCATTAGTTTTTCTTTTTATCGAGATATGTTTATATTTGTGGTATCTAATCATCTAACCGCATTTAAAAAGTCTTTAAAATGAAAATACTTGGCAGGAACTTGGTGTAGAAACGCCTGGAGCATACACACGGGATGTGTATGTCACGCCCTAGCCTTGATCCAAAAGATGAAGTTGAATTTTGTGTTTCTCTCTCCATCTCCTTCCTACCGCAGGCTTATTCACACTTTGTCTGTGTCAGCGATGTGTTAGATGGGGGAGAAATGTCACCAACGCCCCTCATCCATCTCAGCTTTTGGGTACATTTTCGTCTTTGCTCAATTTAATCCCAAAAGCTTGTTTTGGTTTCCAGGCTTTCAAATGTTCTCGCTTTAGTGATTTATGTGTGATTCTACTCATTGTGTCGTTAGTGCGAAAAATTAGAATGCATGTAGCATATTATGACGCATTTTCTCATTACGATAATTCACACAATACAGACGTGATGAATATTTTAAAAGCATAGCAGGATCTGTTCTCTTATTGACTGCCTCGCACCCTCGTTTGTATTATATTTTATGTTTTACCTCGCCGTCTTGATTGCGTTGTTGTGTTTCGCTGTGATTTATTAGCAATATAAATATGTATGCGATTTTAAAAAAATTATGAGCGACTCTTGGATTTGATTCATTTATAAATCTGGGAACTGCAGATTAGAACACACTGGCGGGTTCATCCGCCAGAAATAATACTCCTCCATTGTAATCGGCGGAGGGAAAGTGTCTATGAAAATGGACACGGATAAGCTTTACACTCTGGAGAGACTTGAAGTCGGAATTTGGGGCACATTCTGAGTCGATGTTTTTTTTCTTGTGTTGATTATCCCGATGATTTAGGAGTGAACATGAAGTTGAGGTTGAAAGTCATTATTGCTTGAGAGCAACTTGGTGACTCCCTCAAGACTTTGCCATTAGTGGTGCTAAATGTGCAATAGTGGGAACGGAATTGATCTCCATTAAAAGCGCCTTATCTTTATTAGCGCAGGCGATTTTACGAAGCGGCGAAAAGTATGGACAAATAGTTTCATTACCAACATAAAAAGGGCTGGCATTGCAATTTACATCACACTTTAACGTTTTAGTGTGTATTCAATATTTGTGACTCTGTTGTGTTTGAGTTCGCCGACCGGATAAATAGCTTTTAATGAATGAATAAATTGCACTGTAATGAATTAAGCATCAAGCAACTAATATGTTAATGGGGTTTAATTTTTCCTCAAATTAATTTTCTTCTTTAAATTAAATAAAATTAAATAAAATTCAACAAAATTAAATACAATTAAACAAAATTAAATAAAAAATAAATAAATAAATACACAATACTACAATATATTAATCAGAATGTCATTTTTAGACTAGTGGGCACACAGAACCTAATCTTGTAAAAAATATGTCCTCTCCATGAACACAAACTAGCCGTGTTATCACCCGACAAGGTGACAAATTGGCATTTTGTCAAATGTATTAAGTCTTTAAAACACAAAAAGTTTTTTTTGTGATTTGGGGATTTATGTTTCCCCATCCCCTTATCTTCTCCAGCAGAGACTTGTGGGCAGAACACCTCCCCCCCCAAAAAGGCCAACTGGATTACGCCTTTTGGTTAATCCAATTTATTCTCTCAATCCTCTCGCTTGGACATTGGTGGACTGGCGCAAAAACCAGCTGGCTAAGGTGCCTTGACGTGATAAGGACATTGAAGTTCATAAGTAATAGCCTCATCAAAACACTTGTCCCACGTTATAAGAAATCCAGTTTGCCCTTTATCACTTTAACCCCCTTCGACCCACCACCATCTTTTTCTCACAGATCAACTCTAATGGACACCCAACAGTGGACATATCGGAAATCCTTTTTGAAATACATCTTGCTGCTTTG
This sequence comes from Syngnathus floridae, assembly GCF_059516105.1. NCBI lineage: Eukaryota > Metazoa > Chordata > Actinopteri > Syngnathiformes > Syngnathidae > Syngnathus > Syngnathus floridae. The sequence goes on along the minus strand of NC_142424.1, from coordinate 2,242,511 downwards.
GATTTTAGATGGAGTGATTTACATCATTTCATAATTGATGATTATTGCTGCGAGTTGAGTTAAATAGGCTAAGTAGTATAATTGCACACATTTTGCTTGTAGTGACAGCAGGTTTTTTTTTCTGTCGCTTGTCTCCAACTGGCAAAGAGAGGCTGTATGAATAGCTAATGGTTTGGCTGAAAGCAGCCAGATGTCTGCTGTGAGCTTGCACGTGCTTTATGGAAACCTCTGCAGTGGCGGAAGATTTTAGATTACATACTAATGCTTGTGAGGAAACACAAAAATGAGGTTTGGGTGCTTTCGGTCACGATTTAGTCAAGGTAACCCTGCGAAAGGCGTCTTGGCGGCTTGACATCGCATCTCCTACTGGTTTGTCAGCTGTCACTGTGGCGTCAGTGATTGAATCACCTTCGTGAGCAAACTCTTGAACATCAAGCAAGCTGTAACTGAACAATTTAGTCATGCATATTAAAATGCTGCATACTAATTTTTATTTTTATTTATTTTTTTTAATTTAATTTGAAATAATTGTTATTAAATTTCATTTTATCTTAAATAAAATATATAATAATAAAATAAGATTTAAAATTTAATTTTATTTTATTATGCTTATCGTATGGATGTTTTTCAAGAGTTAATGTGCTGAACAGCTTTTCATTTTCTCTTCACGCTGACCTTTGCGTGTGCTGATACCGTCACGGCCGAACGCCATGTGTTCCACATACGTGTAGGTGAGCGTGTTTATGTCCGATGACGGCGCGTAAAACGAAACAGGTCACGGACACGGCACATCGGCAGATGTCGTGTGGGCCGATCCGATCTATGCAGGACTATTTACACAAATTAGGCACCGCTGCCTCGAAGATCGAATCGATGTTCAAGGTCCTACGGCTGAACAAGCCTCGGATTGAGCCGCAGCACTTAATCACATCAATAATTCATAGAACTAGTTGGAGGAAGTATGCCCAAAGTCATCTTCTTGATGTGAACAAACCAGTTGTGTCTTTAATTTTTAAGTGTGGACTGAGTGCCCTCTGTAGGCTAACATTCATTTCATGCGGCACCGATGCTAAATGGAGTCTTGAGATTCACATCAGTCCTTTTTGGTCTTTGGGCCAGACTGAAGGCTTTTCTGCTGTAATCAAGCGGATGGAAGGTCAGCTCGGATGGGATTTAGTGGCAAGTGCCAATCTGACTGCAATCAGGATTTAGGCAGGCCCAAGCTCCTGATGGCATTCGGCAACTTTTGACATGACCCGACGATTGGAGACTAATCAATTTAGGATTAGTCAGATGAAAGAGAGTTGCTGAGACCAAAGTCCGAAAAAAAAAACAAGAGGGTTTGGAAAAGCCAAAACTCCCAAAGGCAGTGGGACAGTGGGACACAAAAACACACAAGCTCGAGCGCTGTCTGTCGATTATTTATGTTGGGCATGCGGGGTTCCGACCCGGCCATCTGTTCTCAGCTTTATTTTTCCTCTTTTACCGTATTCTACTTTGGCACGCAAGAGCGATGCAAAGTGTGAAGACTTGGTAAATATATCGCGCTATCAAGATGTGAGCTGTTGGAAGAGAAACCCAATGTGGGAAATCTCTTCCAACACACGCATTGATTTGTGCTGCAAGTGCCAAGACTAAAAAAAAAAAATGGTGGCTATGACGGACTCCTCTGCTCAGATTTCGGGATTGAAATCAGATATAATTAGATGTCTTTGCCCTCTGACCTGATTTGGCAAAAATTCAGCCCACCACAACTTCATTTTCAAGTCAGACGTCATTTTGACATATTTGCGTATGACTTTAATTATCCACAGGGTCAAATATGGGTGAGGGAGAATTTCAACGGGGTTAGATAAAATATTCTGGGCTCCGTTGTGTCCTTTTCTATATTCCTCGAGGGGTAAAAGAAGCTTTAGTTTCTGGCTAGCTATGGCGCTAAGACCCCCCGGAGAGAATGAGACGAGAGGGAAATTAATAACGTGTAAAGACTCCCAGGCTTTGAGTGAAGCTGAGGATCAGGGGAAAAAAAGGGTGTGGAGAGTATATTCGAGGAGGGGAGGATCAGAAAATCGCAAAAAGAAATATGACACTAAAAAAATTGATTGGATAAGTGAAATTGTGATTTGAATGGATTTTTCCCGCTAATTTGTGGAAGTCACCCAAACATGCTGGACGCTGGCACGCTTGAGTCTTGTCCCCACGGGCGAGGGACTCTTTGGCCCCTGCTCTGACCTCTCTGGAGCTACGCCAGGAGATTCAGGGCCCAGCTGTGGTTAGCTTGATCTGATCACCTGCCTGTCCAACTCATTTAAATTCTTTATGGAATCCCTGTCAGTCCCATCCAAGTTTTTCGTTTTGTTTCAAACAAAAAAAGTCGTTAAACAAATCAAAGTGGTTGAGATAACAAATTTCTCCTTTTGGTTGAGGAGGCATCTGGCCTTGCCACGCTGTTGTAAGCCGAAACACACCCGCGAGTGCTTAATGAGGTGTCAGGGGCAGGCTTTCTGATCTGGAGCGTCCGTGCGTGTGTGTGTTTGTGTGTGTGTGTGTGTGTTTAGTGTTGATTCCTCGGTAGTCCTAAAGTTTGGCATCTCTGGAGCGTGCAAGAACGCCATCTGTAGTCCTCAACCATAAAAGAGCTCTTGCATGAAATTTAAAGGCCACACTCAATCACCTGAAATGAACATGAACATTTTCCAGCGTGTACTAAATTACTTGGAGCAATTAAGCACAAACTAACCAAGAATGCACCAATTAGAAATATACAGGATTAGCTGGTAGTCTATTATTGCACAAGATTCAGTAGTTGCTACTTGGAACGATGCAAACTTTTGAAAAATATGCATACGGTAGTTCATCATCAATATTACATTTGGTCCCCTGACAGAGAAATCTCATAAAAACTTGACTAAAGTGAGTTACATCAATATAATAAAGCAATAAATGTGACAATCAACAAAGAGTGTAAAAGTCTCAAATCTACAAATCAACCCCCTCTGGATTACAACCTGTACAATTGAATGTTCCCCAAAATGAATTAATTATGATTTATAGTTTGCGCTGAATTAGAAATGGAGAGGCAGACCTGATGCTTCACAGAAAATATATTTTTTTCAGTCAAACTGAAGATTTTTTGTTACCTTTCATATGTCCCTGAGGAATGACAATACAAAAATAATTCATAATAATGCAATTATGTGTCAGTCCAAATGATCTTTTGTGATTTTTGTGCCGCACTGCAATTTCTCAATTGATTGATTCACTCGCAGAACATAACGTCTTGTTCTGAATGAGGCTGTTATGAGTTTTCGCAATATTGCCCTTTTTTCTGCAAGATCATCAGAGGCGAGAGAGCAAGGATGAGAAAAGAAACATCTATGATATGCTGCAATGTATTGCCCAATCAAATTGTTTTGTTTTGATTCTTACTGTTTTTTTTTCAATCGAGTTCAGTATTTGTGATGTATCGTCTTTTTTTTTTTTCCAGGTCATCTCCACTCTGTCGAGGATCTCCCATCACAGTATTGCACAAATCAAAGGCATCAGGTAAATTTAATTTTTAATCATTTAGCGTTTGACTTCATCGATTTTCTGCCAGGCAAACTATTTCAATGCTTCCACCTTTCACAAAAAAAAAAAAAAAACGAGGTGCTAATTAATCACTACGGCTGCTCTTTTAGAATTAATTAACACTTAAGGCTTGTTCGTACTTCCAAAAAAATCCTTTGTTCATTTCCACCTGTGATTGCAACAGTGCTGAAGTGTCTGAGTCAAACGACTCCAATGTATGCCAGCACCATTATTCTCATACAATAAAGGAAACGGAGAAAATCATTCACCCTTCTTTTATCAGCCCTAAAATGGGCTTCTGATCCCTCTTCATTTTCTCAAACGGCTCAGCAGCTCCGGCACGGCATAAAAAGCCATTTTATCCGTTCTGAGTAATGAGTTGATGGCGTGCACCCATTAGGAGCCACGCCAGGAAATGACATCGAAAGTGAGCTCAGGTCTCCCTCACGCTATTAATAAATGTATTTGCTGTGAACTGATAAAATTGATGACGTATGACCGCAGCAGAAACTTAACTTTAATCCTGAGCTATGTCAAATTTTAGCAATTCACCTTCAATTAATTTATAAATTGGTTTCAAAGGTGAAAATTCTCTAGATGCTCATCGGGTATTATTATCACAAGCGTTATGAGTCTGAATAGAGTGTTAGGTATCTTCGTAATTACTCTTAAACAAACACAAAAGTTCTCTTTAACCCAGACCTGGGATGTTTGATAATCTAGCCCGCGGGCTCCATCGAACCAGTTGAGTCTCTTGGCACTCATAAAGTCATTATGAAAAGTAAAAGCAAAGGTATTTTTTTGAAAGTGGATTAAAATAAAATAGCCGCCCAAGCAACAAAATGTCGCCTTCACGTTCTCCAGCTACTTAAGATGGGGAGGTGTATGGTCCGATAATTGCCCATGTTGTCTGAAATAATGCTTACAGAAAGCACATCAGGTACTTCATCGATCTTTAAAGTGAGCAGAGAGCCGGTGGCTACCTTAAATCTCCCTGTATCAATGCCAAAGACGTGTCCATCGACATTCTGTCCAGGTCCATTGATCTCACCTTTGAGGTGGGCTCGGTGCAACGTGGCCTAGGTAGTTCATGTGTCTGTCACCGTCTCGGTGAGGAAGGCTTCCTGTTAAACCGTCTGAGGTTTTATTTAAAAAAAAACAACTACACGTTCATCCATTGGCTGCATAACTATTTTCCGCCATGTTGCTTTCAAAACGTAACATTAGCTAATTCTACAAGAACCGTTATTCCAAACCATGTCATAAAAAGTACTTCAATAGGAAAGGTGACTTTGAAGGAAACTAGCAGCCCGTATTTAAAAGCCCGGAAAGGACAGGGAATAAGTAGCAACGTGTGCAAGCTGTGGCTTGAGCTTTAGTGATTTATTGAGCGTAGCAGAAGCAAAGTTGCATCCAGGGACACCGAGCTTCTTCCGTGGTCTCCTATTTGAGCCGAATTCCCATCTAATAACTACACCGCTGTTCTGCTCCCTGACAGCGGCTGATCAATGGCTTCGGCTCAGCGCGCCGGTGTCCTGCACACGCGTGCCGACAATTCCCTTTACGCCGGAATTTACCGTATGGACTGAGGAAAATTCAACATGGCTAGGGGTTTGTTAAATTTATGGGATTAATCAAAAAGGGCTCAGCAGTAGGACAACAAAGCTGACAAAAGTTCGGATTGGTTGGATTTGTTTATTTTCGCTGCACAAATCTCTTTAAGGAGGCTATATATAACCGGATCAATACATGTATTGGGTACAACAAAACAACTGGCATTTACTGTCACAAAGCGGCAAAGCCAATGGAGGCAGAGAGGAAATAGCTTTTTTTAGTCAAACGTTTGACTTTTCTTCCGAAGAGTAGCGCACGTGAAGACTTGTAAAAAAAAACAACTACCGCAACTAGCCGCCTAGCCAATAATGGCGGCGAATAGTCAGGAGACAAGCTGTTAGAGGAGATCTGATGAAATTATAAACATAGTCCAATGGCACCTTGTTGCACCATTTAGGAGAAATGAAAACAGCAGCATTAGAGAGTGCTTGGCTCCGCAAAACAACACTGAGGTGATAGATGCAAGGCCGTGGCCCCACAAACTACAATGTAATTAAATTTTGCCCTGCGGGACTCCATTAATAACTTATAATATAGTGTGCATTTCATTGGAGGGGGTCGTCAAATGTGGGTGTGTTATTGCGCTCGGGAGGAAGCGCCGCGGTGCTGGCTTGCGCTCATAACGCGAGTGATGAGAGTTGCATAAATCACGTGAAGTTTTGCCGTTGGATTTTCTCAACTCAGGTTTCGAACCGCATTCAGGAACTGATTCCGAGATTGGCTTGCTTAATTCTTGAGAGTGCGTGTGATAAATGACAGCGATGGCTGACCTTTGGCTTGCTCGCTGAGTGCTCATTAGTTTGATAGCTGTCACTCTGCTCATGTGGAGAATAAATTTATATTTTTAAAATGATGAAACATTGTGAGCTGATCCAAGACCTGCAATGTCAAGCGCTTTTCTGGAAGAAGAAAGCACAAGACAATAAAAATGATCCAATAATAAATTTGGTTTAATTACCTTATAAAGATGGAGGCATGTTTACACAATAATACTTCTAGTGATCCCCTGTTGTGTAAATCCACAAATCGCAAAGGCAACCTGGCATTGTGGAATATTAACAATTTCCGATAAAACAGCGGGTCCCTCTTGCTGTAATTGTCGTATTTCCTTCAAAAAAGTCACATGGTGCAGCTAACAATAAAATTGGTTTCACATTTAAAGAGTTTATTGGAGAATATCTGTAATTGCATTGCCGTGCTTTTCTTTATGGTTTAATTTAATAAGCCCCCAAGCAAGAAAAAAATAAACATTGAGTTTCTGCTGCTAAAATTATAATAGTCTATCATTAAAACATTTAAAGCTTTGATGCTACAAATTTAGACTTTTGTGGTAACCTTAAAAAATCCACAGTTGGCATTTCGGTTTCACACAAGCGGTTCACATTATCACCTTAATGATTTTAATCGTCTTAAATTACTTACGACATTGAAGTAATAGCTTCTGATTTGTAGCAATCTGCTCAAATCAAAAGCAACCGCGATGTAATCATGCGCTTGAGAATGTTTGCAGAGAGCACACATCTTTAAAATTCAAAATAAAGTCCCTGTGTTTAATGAGCTAATCGCAAGTCGTTAGGTTTTATGTACCATCACTTCCGAGTCGTCGTTTTATAGTCGGTGTGTCAACAAGAAGGTGAATCGGATGATTTACGGTTTACGGTTTGCTTTTATTGTCGGCTGTACGACTTGCAGAGCTGTAAGAGTTGACGGATGATCCGTGGGAATCTCCGCTTCCTTCTAATGTTTTGCCTCGGAGAGTCCTTGAAATGTCCAGAAGACACGTCGCCAATCAGTCAGTGTTTCAAAAAAAAAGGATGTTTCGTCTCCTCACATCCAGTTTTCAGTTCCAAGTTGGCTCTGGCGAGATGTTGGCTGACATATTTTGGAAATGTTTTTTGATGATTGATAGCTTCTTCTCTGAAAGTGTGATGATGCACATGGGAGTGACAACCTGACAGAGAAAAACTACCGTTTGCTTTGCAGACCTTTCCCCACAGAAGACACAGCCTTGAATGAGGACGATGTGTACCGGAGTCTTGAGGAACTGGCGGAGTAAGTTGGCATTCCGACACACACACACAAATATGTCGGTTATATGTCACATGATAAAGTGACTCCCGTTCACGATCTGGAGAAACTCTCAGTCGCTCTGTCCGTTGCCATGGCGACACCAGCAATATTCCTGCCCTGGCTGCTTTTTATAACGTGGATGTGTGGGTGAGTCGTACTCCCATTGGACAGTGTTTCTTTGGGTGACAACTCGGATTTAATATTTAGTTGGAAAAAAATTATAATATTTAGCTGCGAGATCTCATGTGCGGGAGGAGGAAATGGAAGCATGTTCTATACGGAGCAGGAACGGCAGCCAAGCAGGTTAATACAGGATTAGAGTGCAGTTAACTCAAATGTGAATAACGAGCAGTAAAAAAAAAATGAAGAAATACAAATTAGATTTTATTTTATTTATTAAGATGTGATCCATGGTCACAAACACAAGGCCACCATCTGATCTTATTGACTTAATTATGCAGCTCTGCTCCACAGCTGCTCTTGACCTTTTGGAAAGACCAAGTATGCATTTTGTTTCATCAATCGACGCAAACGTAATTGATTCATCAGCAGGTCACGGGCAGAACACAGTCGGACACGTTGGGCGCTTCGGTCGTGCTTGCTGGAAGCCAACATTCAAAAATGTATTAATTAGCGTGACCAACTGATATATGGTTTCGAGGAAGTGGAATGAGATGGAGGATAATGATGCTCTTCCTGAGTAATAATCATCCATTTTAGTGACATAATACTCCTCGAGAGTCTCTTAAAGGAGAAAAAGAGGAAAAGTCGCAGCATATGGTTTCATTATAAAACAACAGCTTGCACAGAATATGATCATAAAAGCTCAGCGGCATCATTGTGAAGATGATAAATGATCTGACAGAATGTTTTGTAATTAATCTGCAGTGCCCAAAATCTGATTTAGTACAATTAGAAAAGAAAATAATTTTAATTTAGAGGGGAAATGTCCAAAACAAATTGGGCATTCATTGTTAAGTGAAATGTTCTTTTTTATCTGTTTTTATAATTGTTCAAAAATACTTTTTTTTAATCAAAATACTCAATCGAATTTTCATTGGGGGGAATTTTGCTCAGTAACTGTGCCATGCTGAGAGGTTCAGCCACCACCACCTGACTAAAATCCACCGTCTGCGTGTCGCCAAGGCCATCGAGCGACTTGGCTGATTGCGTGCAAACACCCAGCGCACCCTGTGGCTTGTCGCCGTGGTAATCAGACAGAAAATGTAACCTAATTCATGAGTGCTTAGGTTTTCCTTCCTTTCCTGACGTACTGTGATGCATACAAATGCTCATGCATGTATCTCTCCATCATTTCATCTGGCAAAGGCGCACACATAGATATTATGCAGGAACAGTGTTTGGAATAATCAAAACAGATTTACTGCTATTCATGTAATATGTTGATTGAATTGAAATCTTTTTAAGGTACTTTTTGTACACACTGTACGGACCACCCATTTTTATTATTACTCATGAGGAAAGATCGATTGAAGCTCGTCTGACTCTCCTCAGGTTTTACATCTGCACTTAATAATTTTTTTGTGGGATTTAATTTTCTTATCCAATTGTCTTGTTTCTCGGAATGCCCCGCCATGTCACACAAGAGGTTTGTATAATTCCAGAGTTCACGGAGAAGACAGTCGGGGACAGCGTTATTCCCCCCCATGCTGCCTTCTCAGTATTCAACAGCGCCTTCTTTCCATAATGAAGCAAGCGGAAGCACATTATTTTGCGTGAACCGAGCAACCTCAATTAAAAAACTTCAAACGGGCCCTGCGTGAGCGTGAAGACAAAGCTGAATATTTGATTGAAAGGCTTTTTTATCATCTTTTCTTTACCCTTTACACAGTCAGTGAACTCAGGGATTATTATACCAGCAAAGGCAGAGAGCATATGTTCATCATATCATTTTTATTCATGTAGAAATGTACATTAATATTAATAACTAAAAAAACAGCAGCATGTGCGTGCTAAGAAAGTCCAACTTTTGTTCTCCAGTGAGCACGACCTGGGCGAGGATGACATCTACGACTGCGTCCCGTGCGAGGACGATGGCGACGATATCTACGAGGACATCATTAAGGTGGAAGTACGACAACCCATGGTGAGGCCTTTGAGCTGGACGCCTTCCATATTTTTTGTGTCATTTATCGCCGGTCTGTTTTGATTTTTGGATTGATTTGCCTTCCTCATGCTGCAGATCAGATACATGCAGGTGAGTGTCGCTGCGTTTTGCGATCAATCCCTCCCCCGCGGAAAAAGCAAAAAGACCTCCCTCAAGGATGACGTGCCAATTAGTGGCGTAATTAAATGTACACGGCAGCTGCTCCAAAATGTTGACTCAGTCCCCGTGGGAGAAAATATGACATCAGGGGGATGACTACAACACCATAAACAAATTGATCATTTTAGATATCATTTGCATTTACGAAAAAATGTCAATATCGTACATTTTATTCAATTTATGTCATTATCGTGCCTCATTTCCCCCAAGAATTATTCCCACAGCCCTTCCCTGTCATGTAGCATGCTAAAACCAGTTGGAGTTTGCTTTTGATCATCCTTTACTAACGATAAAATAATTTATTTTCTGTGCTTTGTAGAAAATGGGCATGACAGAAGACGACAAGCGGAATTGCTGCTTAGTAGAGATCCAGGAGACCGAAGCCAAGTATTATAAGACGCTAGAAGATATCGAGAAGGTGAGGGATGAGTGCAGGTTTGTTTTTTGTTTTTTTAACGAACCTCGGGCCTCAATATGACGTGCATTTCCATCTTGTGTGGGCTTGTTCGCAGCACGAAGGTATCAGCTATTGTCAGCTTCGTTGGGGAGCACAAATGTCACAAGAAGGGATCAATAGTGGTTATTACGCAATCGGCCGCCTTGTGAGAAACATCACACAGTGACTCAAAATCACAATAGACACACTTGAAAAGATTTTTCTAGTCAGGTCATGATGTTTCATCACACATCACGACACCATTTCGGAAATCAGCATTGCTAACGCATCGGTTCTCGCTCGCGTTGACAGGTTTCATTTGCAAAGTGATGGACAGAAACAAATCACAATCCCGACTAATTTCATTAAACAAAATGTGTATCCTGAGTTTCCGGCATCTCACCGGCATCGAGAATAAATGAGACTAAGCACCCCTCCTTATGATCACAGGACTCGTTAAGCTTAATTGAGTTGGGGTTAATAAAGCCTTCCGCACTTTGTTAGTATTAGCATGATGGAATGTGACAGGTTGAAAAGTGTACAACGTGCAGGTTTACTTTTTGGACGCGAGAGTGCAATTAAAACTGCTTTTGTTTGTAAATATACAGTACACTCTATCATTTTTTTTTTTCTTATTAAAGAACTACATGATCCCGTTGAGGCAAATTGTGAGTCCGCAGGACATGGAGGCCATCTTTGTCAACCTTGAGGTCAGTAAACATGCTACATTGAATTATTGTGGTTGCATTTTCAAATGGCTCCATCCTATCATTAGCGAGGTATTTTTAGAACAGACCCGCGGGGTGACCTGCGGTGGTCGACCAGGTGCCTGCGAGCAAAAACAAGTTGTTGTTGCTTTCCGAGAAGTGACACACAACTTTGAAAACCTCTTTTTTTTCCTTAGGATGTGATCAAAGTACATTTTGCTCTGCTTCGAGCCATCGACCTCAACATGGTCACCGGAGGAAACGGTTTGGGGAAGATCTTCCTTGACTTCAAAGAACGGTTAGTAAATGTTTGATTTCTACCGATGGTGATGATCGGTCGTGCACCCGTTCATGATGTGCCTTTTTTTTTTTTTATCACTCTGAGGGCAAGCCCCCACTGCTTGTTGCATATTATATTTAATATTATTTTTATTTATTACATTATTTATATTTATTATATTTTATCATATTATTTTTATTTTATTACAATTTATTTTTATCACAACCTTATTTATTTGCTACAAACACTTTTAATCCAACTTCCATTCATAAACAAATTTCCCAACGGCGTTCTTTATATTTCCATTTAGTGACATTCTCCAAAATGCGACGCGGGGTTATTTTGAGAAAAGAGTTCATTAGATTTGCAGATTTTCTGCGTCACGAGCTTTGACTGGGCCGCCGTGATTGACACGTGAACCCGCCTCATTATGAGGCCGCCACCGTCTTGTCTCTCCGCGGCCGCAAACAACGGTGACCAGGGGATTCCAACTCCCTCGTCAGACATCCGGCTAGTGTTCGCGAGGACCTAGCTGGCTAATTAATTTGCTTATCTATGCTTGTAAGTCTCAATGACCTTTCCAACAATGTGCTCGATTCATTTTCCCTCTCATGTTGGCACGAAAGATGAAAAGCCCCTTTTTTTTTCGTATTTGTCATTGAGCTGAATGCCACGCTGAAAATGTCAGCGGTTCATCACGACCGCCGTTCAATTCTTAACCGAACGGAATGGAAAGAGGCAGCTCGAGAAAGTAAATGGCCGTCTAAGCACCCTCGTGTTGATATCCTCATCTGCGACATTCCCGGGCTCATTTCCGAAGTAATCTGCCGCCCTGATTTCCTCGCGACGCCTAATCACGACGACACGATGAGGCTCCTCCAAAGAGCATCGGAACACCACTTACTCCATTTCCCGAGTGTCTCATGAGTTGAACGGAGGTGAGACGCTCCCAATGCCGAGTGTCGGAGAGGATTAGCCGCCACTACAACTTGTCACTTGCGGTTTGCCGTGAGATTTCCTTCAGCGCTTCGCCTCCGGACAAGTCCAACATTTCCATTACGAGAAATCCGAGGCCAAACTAACATGTTGAATTCTTTACAATATGACTTTGTGACTTATTAGAGACTGCAAACAGAAAATGATGAGTGGTTACCTCCTACTGTGCGGTTTGCTCAGACTTGGTGTCAAGTGGAGCGTATGTGATGGACTAATTATGGACTGGGCCAAGGAGAGTCTTGCATGGCGCAATGTGCTTATTAGCCCTCTGGCATACATGTGTGGAAGTACCCAGCTTCTGACGCCAATGAAAGGACTGTTATTAAATTGTAAATATAGTCGCCCCCTTCCCTAACACTGCTTGAAGCCTTAATGGTTTTATTTTTTTGGAATTTGTTCCAGCAGTCTTGACTTTCACCAGTGCTTTTTATTGGCACTATGGATTTGTCACGTCAATATTTTCTATTGATGCTTTTAAACCTGCTGCAGAATCAATGCTGAGTTTGGTTTTTGTCACCATGACGACGAGTAGCGCTAACTCTACTTGTTTTGTATTTTCACTCATGGAGTCAGCACTTCACTGTCAATCAGTGTTGCCAAAACTTTTGATTATGGTTGAAATTCGGAACACTGTAGTTTCCCAACCTGCAGCCGCTCTCAGATCTTCGAGAGTCTCCATTCCACTTCAAGTTTGCCATGTTAGATTATCATGCCAGGGTGCCAACGTTGCGATCCTTGCCAGCGGCCTACTTTCAACTCAGTAGAATGTGTGTCACGTGCTGAGGAGGAACGCCCATGTCGAGCTGACATTGAGCTCCCCCGTGGTTGAACCTCTACATCTATGTCAGCGTTCCATTATGAAATCTAATGAACATGGCCTTCATATCCTCACCGCTCAAAATTAGCTAATATTTTTTTCCCCTGCTCACATCCAGATAAGAGCAACAGAATCAAGGCCCGGCTTCTATTGGCCCTCAGTCATTCCATTTTATTGGCAAGACCCCTCCCAATATTGCCCCGGGATTCAAATGTAGTCATTACTTATTCATGTTATTCACAATTCAGTCCAAATTATAATACATTTATTCACATATTCATTCATCCGCTCCCCGTTGTGGGAAATTGCTCCTTGGCTCACATTTTGTCGTAAATCTTAAAATGAACGTGTAGGACATTGTCTTAACTACTCTGCGGCAATAATCGCCGTCTGTTTTGTCTTGAGTGTTTCCACAAAAAGATATTTATCCCTCCTGACAATTTAAGAATTAACATTTCCTGGCATATGTTGCGTCAGGTTTTAAGCGGATTCCATCACTTTATTTCTCAGTCTACTTGATTTAATTAAAATCGGTAACACCGCAATCGTTTTATGATTGAACATTTTGTGCTTTGTAGCAATTATTAAAAGGACAACCAAAAACTCATTGATTGTCTCTTCAGGTTATTAATTTATGGCCAATACTGCAGCCACATGGAGAACGCCCAGAAGACACTGGATGAACTAATAGCGACACGGGAAGATGTCAAGATCAAAATCGAGGTAATCACCTCCATTAATCAAATTAGCGCCATCTTGTTGCCTTGTATGGAATGTTATAAATCGCACAAAACAGCAAATAGGTGAGTTTTAAAGCAGTCGCCAAATGATAGTTTTAAATAAAAATCACAGAAGCCTCTCTGTACGGTGATACAAACACTTCTCACAATAAAGCCGTTTAAAGACGAATAAGCCTCGCCTGTTACGGCAGAGTTATGGAAAGCTTGAAAACACACAAGCCGCTATGAGGGAGCCTTAAAGGCTCACTGTTTCTTTTGGAAACACGCCATTTGTTTTTTGTCAAGGGAACCTCCATGTTAGCTTGCATTCATGCCACAAATAGCTGGCACGCCAAGTGTTTTTGTGCGCTCCAAAAAGAAAACGACTTCATTGTTGCCAATGGAATTTCCGAAGCGTTGCTACTACGGCGACCGAGTCGCATAAATTGTTAAGTGTGTCTCTTAATTGGCTCGGAAATACAACATTTATGTCGCGAGTCATAAACTGTTGTTGTTGCTGCTTTACAGGAATGTACGATGAAAGTGCAGGAAGGCAAATTCAAGCTGCAGGATCTTCTGGTGGTTCCTATGCAGAGGGTACTCAAGTATCACTTACTGCTAAAGGTAGGTAGGAGAATGAAGCTTCAAAATTGCTTCATGAATCAGTTTTTGAACCAGCGCTGGCTTAGATATTTCATCCGATTTCAGCAGCTTTAAGTAGTTCTAATCACGTCAGGTATTTGTGGTATGTGGACACCGAGCAATATTTCAGCCTTGGCAGGACTGACTGTTGTTGTTTACTGAATGATTCATGATTTTCTTTTTTTTATTCATACCAGTAAATATTTGTATGAGCATCAGGTGGGATGCTCACCTTGAAGTGTGCCGGCTTGGAATTTATATTTGATGAACGAAATAACAGATTATTCGAGACATGTGTTCCATCACATTAGAGTTCATGACGTGATGCATAATGGCAAAGTGCTAAGCTGATAGAAGGTCCAGGCAGTTCTGAGACTTCTCTATCAGTGTGAATGGAAACCCCCCGCAATTCTGGGTTGCAGCCAGGCACTAAGGTCAAATCAAGCATGAACTAATGCGATTAAGCTCAGCCCATTTCACCGCTCTTCGTCGCTTTTCAGGAAGGCGTCGTACATACAAGTTTATTGCTTGTTGTGTGTCCGGCCGCGGGACACAAACAACATTTTTATTTTATTTTTTATTCTATCATGGCTCAAATACACACAAAGTTATATAAAAAGACGGTATTTACCTGTACAATTTGAGTTTGTTGTGACTTTATGACCTCGGTTTTGATATATTTCAATTTATAGAAATAGAATATTTTGCCCATCATCTCCTTTCCCCACTCGCAGTGATTTATGGGTTCAAATCTCTTTGCAGCTCGACGGCATTTCATACATCATTGCAGCATTTAATTACTTCCCTCTCAGTGGAAGAGGAAAAAAAAGCAATTGCAGAACATAAAGATGCGGAATGTTTGTCTGTGGGAGGCCATAGCTGTGATTCTCTTGTTACTGCAATTTCGCAACTGGAGTCTTCTTACAACTGACTCTAATGTCATCTTCTTTTTTTATTTTATGTATTGTATTTTGCCCGGTTCTTGGTTTCAGCTAATATATGATGATTCTGTTGCTTTCTTTCCTTTACAGGAACTTCTGAGTCACTCTGCAGACCGACCAGAGAGGCAACAATTAAAGGAGGCACTGGAGGCTATGCAGGTTTGTGTTCCTAATATTTGGAATTGATTTTAAATGAGAAATTAAGTTTTATTTGTGTGTGCTGTCAGGATTTGGCCATGTACATCAATGAGGTCAAGCGGGACAATGAGACACTGAAGAAAATAAGTGAATTCCAAAGTTCGATAGAAAATCTTGTAAGTATTTTCACTTGGTCATCAGTACACTGCTTTGAATTAAGAAGTTGGCAAGCCATCGAGAAGAATCGGAAAATGCAACAACTGATTCATGAAGCACATTTGAAGCTTCGTTTGCCCATCATTAGTTTTAATCAACAAATTGCTTCAACCTTTTTTTTTTTGTACGATGTTAGAGGCATATATGTTTTTTTTTTCCACAAATGAATGACCTTGGGCAAATTTTTGTTGCAATTCGACTATTTTACTGTACTTCTGTTTATTGTACGATACAAGGATGGAGATATATATTTTCTTACCATCTATTTGGATTCTCAGTGAGGTTCCTTGTGCTTCTGAATTATTTATAGTCTCTCATTAGTGATAACAATCAGTGAATTGACCCCGACTGTGTGTGTGTGTGTGTGTGTGTGTGTGACCTAAGCAGCAGGTGAAGCTGGAGGAGTACGGAAGGCCAAAGATAGACGGCGAGCTGAAGGTCTGCTCCATCGTCAACCGTACCAAACAAGACCGGTGAGTCTGAACAACGCCGAAGGAAAAAAACGATGGAAGATTGACGAACGTGTATTTTCAGGTATATATTCCTGTTTGATAAAGTGGTGATTGTCTGCAAGAGGAAAGGTTATAGCTACGAGCTCAAAGAGATTATCGAACTGCAGTTGTATAAAATGTCGGACGACCCCATGAACAACAGAGACATGAAAAAGGTAAAAAGTCTCGTTTACAATTTTTATAACGGTAATCATGACGGCCTTAGTACTTGGAAGAAAAGCTTGGACGTGCTAGTTGTGCTCATCCATGCTTGAGAAATCATGTAAAGGCAGGATTCATAAAAATGTCAATCAGAGCATATGGCAGCCAGTCTAACGTGGCTTTTTTTGTTTTTAATCTGCATGTGTTTCCATGTGGCATGTGTAACTGGGTCTTTTTATGGTGTCTTTCTTTTTGCATGCTTACCAGTCAAGTGGAAAAATGGTAAGCCCAAGTGCCTCTTTCATTGAACTCATTGTTTCACAATGGTGCTGGTGTTTATTTTGGGTGTCATGTGGCAAATGCACTCTCAAGCTTTGCTAAAGCATGTACAACATCACATAGTTATGAATAAATGAGTTAAGTGGGACTGTTTTATTTAATCCGACCTTTGCTTGGATTCACATCATTGCCATCTTCTACTAACTTTTTTCTTCAGTGGTCTTACGGATTCTACCTGATCCACCTGCAAGGGAAGCAGGGCTTCCAATTCTTTTGTAAAACAGAAGATACAAAGAGGAAATGGATGGAGCAGTTTGAAATGGCCATGTGAGTTTTAGCGCATTTATTCTTAATGACCTCAATCGATGAAATCATCATCTGATATTTTTCCTCACAGGTCCAACATTAAACCGGAGAGAGCGACGGCTAACCAGCATAACTTCCAAATGCACACGTTTGATAAGAACACAAATTGTCGAGCCTGCAAGATGCTACTGAGGTAACAAACGCAGCGAGGCGATCCTCTAAGAGTGTTTTCTTGTTTTTGCATTTCATCAAATTTCCATGATCCAAAGCCAGACGTGAAATAAATCCAGCCTCGACAATTTGGGGGAACGAAGCAGAATGTGTGACGTGTTTGCTTCGCTGAGGCTGACAGCTATATTTTTAAACATGTAAGAGTGGAGGATAACCCGTGTCATGGAATCAATGTGGCCGCCTCTGCCACACCAGACTGAGCAGTGGCTTGGCTAAACTCCACTTTGTGTATTGACCCAAAAATTTCATGGCCGGCCTGACCTGGATTCGCAGCCAGTCGAAAAGGCTTGGGCCAATATTTTGGGCTACCTGCTTCATGCCAATTACTCGTGGGGCACAAAATGACAATGATGGAATGCAGCATGTTCTTTAAGAGCTATATTTTTATTGAAAATGTGTCATAGTAGTTTTACTGTAAACTGCATGAAACATTTTTTTAGCCCCCCAGGGAAATTGTTGTTGCATAAGGTTCATTCATGATGTGTGTATGTGTGTGTGTCTGTGTGTGTGTGTATTCGTTAGGGGCATCTTCTATCAGGGTTACTTTTGCTCTCGGTGTGGAACAGGAGCACATAAAGAGTGTCTGGAAGTCATCACCATCTGCAAAATCAGTAAGTTATTATTATTATTATTATTATTATTATTTTTATTTTTATTATCAGCATCATCCTCTCTGACTTCCTTTCCCGTTTCTTTGATTGATTTCAGATCCTCTAGACTTGGTGAGTAGATGGAAATACTATACAGTTATGCATAGTGGAAATTAGCCATAAAGACTCTTGAGTAATTATCCTGTTCATTTTTTAATATTTTTTTTTATCATTTGTAGGAACCTGGAATATCCTCTGGTAAGTGCACTCACTCACTGCTGTGGAAGCATAGCTCTTTACTGCCATCTTGTGGTGGGAGTTATTTCCTTAACAACCCTTTTATCCTGGGTTTATTTTGGAAATTTAATTATTTTCATTTTTTTTCCAGGCCCCAAGATGGTAGCAGTGAGAAACTACCACGGTACACCAGCACCCCCGGGGAAGACAGCTCTGTCTTTTCAAACGGGAGACTACATCGAGCTGCTGAAGGGGGATCCTGACACCGCGTGGTGGGAGGTAAAGCAGACGCGTTGCGGTATTATTATCACAAAATGACTGACAGCATCCTTTTCATAGTTGAAGGTATAATTAATAATCATCTTCAAAGGTTCACCAAGTTCATTCCGCTTTGCTTTATACTTGATGTTAAATGAATAGCTTTGAGTCATCTATAATTATCTTGTCTCTCAGGGAAGATTGATCCAAACGCAAAAGAATGGCTTCTTCCCCAGTTCCTGCGTGAAACCGTACCTCGACCCAAAGGTGAGTCCACCGTGTTCAGCAACAGGTGAACTTTGACATTTTGGACGACTTGACCGTGTTGTATTCGTGACAGCCCTTCCAGTCGATATCCAGCAGGCAGTCGTCAAGGGACGCCGACTACTACGGCTATCCATGGTGAGGCCGGAAACTTGCATTTTCTTTTTCTTTGTTTTCCCCAATCTTAATGAACAGGGAACCATTTTGAAATGAGCGTTCTATCCTTAATCCTGTCAGCTCCATTATCCTCGACAAGCTTTGATGAACTATTTGACGGCTCCTGTCAAAAGATGAATTGCGACGCGACCGATTGATGTCGCTCGAGTCGTGACATGAAATGACTCGGCTTTTATTCTCTGCTCCTGGCGATAGGTTTGCGGGAAATATGGAACGCCAGCAAGCTGACAACCTCTTAAAATCCCACAGCAGCGGGACCTACCTCATCAGGGAGCGGACAGCTGAAGCTGAGAGGTTCGCCATCAGCATCAAGTAAGTTTGATTTCATCATGAGGGAGAAAATTAGCAATTTGATGGCTTTTGTCTAACACGCTCGTGATCAAGTCGTCCACTCAGTCAGAAGAAGAATCACAACAGGTTGTCGTTCCGCCTCACAGATTTAACGATGAAGTGAAACACATTAAAGTCATTGAGAAAGACAGCTGGATTCACATCACAGAGGCCAAGAAGTTCGAGAGCCTTTTGGTAAATACCCAACTCTGAAGATACACGCCGTGATGACTCAAAACAAAGGCTGCATTGATTTGTTGCGCTGCCCAACAGGAGCTCGTGGAGTATTATCAGTCCCATTCACTCAAAGAGAGTTTCAAGCTGCTAGATACCACCTTGCGATATCCCTACAAGGCGAGGGAGCGTTCGTTGACGCGGAGCAGCTCCCGCTCGCCAGGTATGGTCTTCTGAATTCTTCCATGCACTTCAAAGTGGGTTAAAAACACATTTGTAGGTTAGTTGTAGTTGTTTTAACCCTCCTTCCACAGGTTGACGTAGTGATGGGCAAACGAAGCTTCAAATGTGCTTCATGTTGTATTTTTCCTTCCTCGAGATGGCACTGTTGGTTTGAACAGAGGTTGAAAAAAAAATCAAAAGCTTTCAGCTCAATATTTAACTGAGAGCGCCATCCAAAGGAGTGACAAAATACAACTGGTTCATGAAGCACATTTGAAGCTTCGTTTGCCCCAGCACTATCACGAGTACTTTAGACACATCAAATTTCCCCTGCTTTTTTTTGCCTTCAGCTCTGCTTGCACTTCAACACATTTCCCAACTTTATTTCTTTGTTTTGTTTTCTTCCCACTTTCTTTCCTCTTCTTAGCAGCCACCTGCGCCTCCTACAACTTCTCCTTCCTCAGTCCGCAGGGCCTGAATTTCTCCTCTCAGAGCTCGGCTCCTTTTTGGTCAGGTACCGGCTTACTTCTGATTCTCGCCTCTTTTTATCTCGCCTCGAGTTGTCGCTTGTCCCGAAAGGCGTTACTTCTGCTACTTCACTTTTGTTCATTTTATTACTGAGACTTCAGTCTTCCCTGGGTGGTATTCCTTCATTAATTCAAGGAAAGAAAACCAATTTCCTCTCCTGTAATGAAACGATTTACTGTTAGGCTACATTGGGTCACACTGGACACTGAACTTTTTTTTGCCATTCATATTCAGTGCTAATAATTAGTGCCTCCAAGTCTGAACTTTCACCTGCCAGCCTGAGATGGTCTTATTTCAAATTCATAAATCATAGCTTAGCGTGCTACTTACAAACTCAAGTGTCATGTGATGTTGATCTTTTTTATCTGTGTGACATTTTTCAGTGTTTACACCTCGCGTTGTGAGTACAGCCGTGGCCAGATATAATTTTGCGGCACGAGACATGAGAGAACTGTCTCTGCGAGAAGGAGATGTTGTCAAAATATACAGTAAAATTGGAGGGGACCAAGGATGGTGGAAAGGCGAGGCCAATGGACGGGTGAGTAAACTGATGGACTTAAAATCTTTTTTATTCCGTATATATGAATTGTTTAAATTAAGGAATCTTCAATTATTATTATAATTTTTATTATTATTATTATTATTATTATTATTATTATTATGTTTGCATCACATATTCATCTTGTTGATTCACATATATATATGAATTGTTTGAATTAAGGAATCTTCTATTATTATTATTATTATTATTATTATTATATTATTATTATTATTATTATTATTATGTTTGCATCACATATTCATCTTGTTGATTCATGTATATATATGAATTGTTTGAATTAAGGAATCTTAAATTATTATTATTATTTTCCACCACAATATGTCGTAACATTTTTACGTGACTAAAACCGGTGGGGACTATAGAATAAATTTTTCAGTGTACACACTTCATAAAAGGTTCGCACTTGAGGCGTGACCCTGACAAATGTGTCACTGTGCATTCTCCCATAGTGTTTTTTTTTTTTTTTTTCCATTTTGCCTTGATTTACATTGTGGGTTGCATGCGCTATTTATCTTAGTCATCATTTCTATTGTAGTAAATGACACTTAGCCCCCTCTAGTGGCTGGGTGGCGCACAGTTCTTACTGCCCCCGAATCCATGATCATCACTAAATGCATTCAAGCAACAAGAGAAATATTTGGTCGATTTTAGCCTTTAATTAGTAATAACTTGTCCGAGATTCATTCCCAGTTGCATTTCCATGGTCAAACATCACTAAATAATGAAATAGCGGTTTACGTCTGTGCTGTTTTTTTTTTCAACGTTCACACTGTGTTCAATATTCAACTTGACTCATGCAACAAGTAAGAAAACTTTGTTGCTTAGCAACAGCTCAAGTAGTGCTCCACGTGAAGCCTTAAAAGAAGACGGATGAGGCTGCTCCATCCGAGCATGCAGTCTTCTGAAAATAATGCAAATATCTTTGTATGCATGGGCGGTTGCATTCTGATAAGTTCATCGTTCATCACTAGATCAGAAAGAGATGATAGATGTGTCTATCAGCCTCATTTGTCCAGTATGAATTATTTTTTTGGTTTTCAGATTGGGTGGTTTCCCTCAACCTATGTGGATGAAGAAGGAGTCCAGTAAGGGCTGGATCTTGCCCACCTGGTACCCCTTTAAAAAAATAAATACAAAAAAGAAAAAATCAGGAAACATCTTTAAATGTATCTATCTGCTGATCTCAGAGGAAAACGCCTCATTCACTCTCCAGGAAAGAAACTTTTTTTTTGTGTCATTGTCGATGCTTCTGCTGGATCGCAAGCACCTTGCCACCCCCCCGCCCCCCCCGTCTTCAAGTTTGCCTCGGCTTTGCTCGTTTCACGGGATCCCTCGTTCATTCCTGTACGGATAAGAGCGGAATCGCAAAAACAGACTGTGGATAGCTTTACTCTGGAAAAAAAAAAAAAAGACTTGCGGACCTCTGCGAGGTGGAATAATTGTACAGTATAGATAATTTATTGAATAGAGATTATTATCATGACTGTGGTTATTTGTGGGGATTTCGCAACAGCAGAGAAATCTGCAAAGAAAACGAGGAGAGAGCGAGAGAGAAAAACAAAACAGATGCTCTTTTTCTTTTCACATTGACAGATTTTGCCTTAGTTGTCATGGTGATGCCTTGTGGGTTGACTCCAGTGGAAGGAAAAAGACTTTGTTGACTGGCTTGGCTTCTCATGCATGCATGTGTCCGTCCGTGCGCAGCCCACACAAACACCAATGTACAGTTCGGTGCCTTTCAAAGACTGCTTCCAACCTCAACATCAGCCGGGAAACGAACATTTGTCATCTATAAAAGGACAAGTTGTGCACATGCAAATGGGGAAGAAAAAAAATTGAACTCGAGAATGGACGGTAGTTGAGTCACTGAATGCAACTAAGGGGGAGAAATTCACAGAAATACAGTCGTAGTTTTTTTTTATAGTAAACAATCACAGCTCACCAGTTTTATTATCAGTTTTATCAGCAGGATATGAAAGGGAAACAATTTAGGAAGCTTCAAATATGCTTCATGAACCAGTTGTATTTTTGGATTTCCCCAGATGCCACTGTTGATTCACACAACGAAGATTGAAAATACTGAGTGCCATCTAGATGAGTCAAAAAATACACCAACTGGTTCATGAAGCACATTTGAAGCTTCATTTTCCTATCTGTAGTAACAAACCTTCAGCCAATGTTGTTTTTTTTTAAACCAACTGAACCGACCGCCAACTTTGGCCATTTTTTTTACCGTCTGCATGGAATTTTATTTCCGTCGTATGCTGCCTTATGTATTTTTTAAATTTTTTTTATGGATGATCAGGTGACCAGATGTGTTTCCTCCCGGTTGTCACATGTGAAAATCCTCTTTGGTCGGTGCTGTGTCAACTGAGAATTAAACTGCCATAAAAGAAGTACGTGTGGATGACTAAGCGTGTACGTGTGTGTGGGCGCATTTGCGTACTAATCATCTGTAATCTGCACACACTCGGAAAATTGCGGGGGTGTGATACAGTGCCGAGTGTTTCAGTTTAACTCTGGTGATTGTTTAGCACTCTATGCATAGATTTACGATCAGTGTGAGTGACATTTCCTTGCCGCTGTCCCCAGGTATCACATGGTTTTATACTTGCACCACATCATCATATTTATTGACAGCTTATTTCTGGAATTGTGTCCATTTCATAACAAAGAACATTTTCAGGTTGTCTTGATTCAGCCCCTGGACAAGAAGAGCCCGACGCATGTAGCTATTGATATTTCAACTCCTCTCAGTACATTCTGGAAAAAAAAAATATCTGTACGTCATTGTGCACATTTTTGGTTGAATGGTTTCTAAATGAGGTCTATGATGGAATAAATATTTCAAATTTATACACAGCATATTTTGTCATGTTTGGCCTCGTGTGTGTCTGAATTTGTTTTTCATGCTGGTTGCAAAAATGTGTTCAAATTAATCATCAAAATGACTCAATTTGTTACTAAATTGCTTCAATTTGTTTACCCGCAAAAAATGTTGTCATATGAGAAAAGCCAATGTCATGGTTCTCATTTTGAAGACCTCAACATCACAGACATGGTACAGGTGGCATGAGTTGCTTCTGTCTTGTTTTGCCAGCTCTGTCCTCCCACGCTGCTCATCTCAATGTCTGCGTTGGAAGAACGTAGGCCTTTCTCAACTTCTTGTGAACTCCACCGATTATTTTTCTGGTCTGTTTTGCTTGGAGGGCACTTATTATTTGACAAATTGAGAAATGCTGTCACGTAAATGTCAAAATGAAGAGGTCAGAGACAAAACATTGTCTGTCCCTGAAGGATTTTGTCTTTCTACTTTGTGTTCCAAATGACTTTCTGAACTTTTCCAGAAGTTACCGCTGTCCCCTTACGGTATTTATTTCTTTTTATCTATCCGACTTCTGATAAGTGTTCAAAAATGGATGGATGGGGAATTTAAAAAAATAGAAACAAGTCATCAATCAGAAAGTGGCATAATGGTTCATACCTTTTTTTTATTTTTTTTTTATGATCAACTATTAGAAAGGCATCCCCTGAGCCAGCCTCTGTGCCGTTGTGTTTATTTGCGATCCAATCTTGCGGTTTGATCAAATACTTTAACCTCATCCAAATTTTCCTTTCATCTGTCCAGCGTCCCTTCTCATTGTTATTCCAGTGCCAGCTTGAAACTCTCCATCGCAGTCAGTGGCAATTGAAATACATGTACTATTTTTTTCCTTGTTTATTTTTCATGATTTGACATTTGGGTTATGTAAGATACTTTGATATAATAGCACCTTTGTTCCAAAATGAATGCGCTCTCTTCGGGTGGTCACCAGGTTTACTCGACGGAGCAGGTTTTTTTTATTATTATTTTCTCTTTCAAATGGAATATTACTAGAGCACAACCTCTGTCAAAGCTTGCCAATCTTTGATGATTTTTTTTTTTTTTTTTAAATGACAATTGACATTAGCACTGCAACCATAGAACGATACCGTCAATGGTTCCTTGGTCACAACATCTGGAGTCACGTTGCTACTAGACTTTATTGGTCAATTCAGTTTAATTGGTACAGTTTGGAATGGGAACTTTGATCTGACTCACTGGGTAAACACTTTTCGATGTAAGAGTAAAAAAAAAAAAAGGATCCAGATGTCCAGTTTTCTGAAACGTGTAGTAACATTGTGACTTCAGCAGGGGTCACACTTACTCTGTGTCGTTCCACCGAGAAGGGGGTGGGGGGGTCTTCCAGTCTTTGTGCTGTGTGTTTTAGGGGAGCAGACCCTTTTCTCAGACCGTCTCCTCTCCTTCCAACCCGACCGACTCTTTGGTTATGACGGCGACAACTCATGACTATTTTTGTACCGATTCCACCTTGAAGGGAAAAACTCATTAGAAGACCGACGAGCATTGCGTAAACGGAGTCACTTTCCTTGAACGCAAATGAGTCATACTTGACATTCGACTCCTGACAGAATCTCTTTGACTTTTATGAAAGATGTTTTATAAACGTTTAGGTATTTTTCACAGTACATTTGCTTCTAAAGTTTGAAGTGCATTAAAAAAACAGTTTCAAGGCCATGAAGAAAAGAACCATCAGGGAAGGCAAATGTTGAGTCAAAAAAAGTGTTATGACCGTTATATGGTACACCACTGGGTTATTTATTGGACAGCACCAAACTCTGCGTGGCTCCTCTTTGCAAGGCACAAAAGCAGTAGGTTCTTGTTAAATGTCTGGACGAAAATGACAAGCCATTATACCTCCCAAGGTATAATGCTGCCCTCTCTCTCTTTGCCTCACCTCACATTTGTTTAAATTGCTTTTATGATCACTTATCTACCCGTTACCATTGCACGTCAAGGATTAAGGTCGACATAAGTTTTCAGCTTTTAAACTACCGTATTTTCCGGACTATAAGGCGCACCTTCAATGAATGGCCCATTTTAAAACTTTGTCCTTATATAAGGCGCACCGGACTATAAGGCGCATCATTAAGGCATCATGTCAGATTTTTAATCCAAATCGTTCTCCATTTTCTCTTTTTTATTTCAACTTCAGACGCAGCAAATTACTTTATAATCACAAAATAATGATCCATAGTTTTTTTGATTCATGACTCATAGTCTTCAGCGGGCCACTTATGATTGATTTCATGACACAATGCTACGGGCCAGTTTAAATTTAGAAATTTGGTCCATATATAAGGCGCACTGTCGGCTTTTGAGAAAATTTTAGGTGCGCCTTATAGTCCGGAAAATACGGTATACGTATTTATGATTTCATATGTATTGTTTTCCAGTGTCTAAAGAACTTAAGTGCAACTCAGTCTGACTATATTAAATGCGTGTATGCTGATGGAATATTTCAGTAAGATAGCACGTATATATGCTAGTTGATTTGCT
Organism: Syngnathus floridae; assembly: GCF_059516105.1. Lineage (NCBI taxonomy): Eukaryota > Metazoa > Chordata > Actinopteri > Syngnathiformes > Syngnathidae > Syngnathus > Syngnathus floridae. Next base: position 2,216,887 of record NC_142424.1, on the reverse strand, counting down.
AGCTGGCTTACTGACGCTACTATTTCGTCAAGTGCATTTTATTTGATCTAAATCCTAAAAGGAAAAAGCATGAATATTTTCAACCGCTCTACAAGTGTTGAGCAATACAAAAGATATGAAGTCTCACGGGGCCATACTCCAAAGAAAAACATCATCATTTCAAATCCCATGAAAATTAGAGAAGCAGCCACCACAAGGAATATTCTCTTGTACTAATTGGACATAGCTGGGCACCATGGTAACACACAAGGTTAGAACGCTGAGGATTACACCGTACCTGTGCTGCTTAATTATTTTCTCCACGCATGCATTGTTTGCCACCGCATCTTACGGCAGACAGCTAACAATGCATAACAGAAACGTAGTCACATTCTGAGTTAAGAAATGTTCTCATTACTTATTTGAGCTCTAGAGATGTGTGTAAATTAAGAAGAAATACATCCCGGGTGGGCAACTGGGGAAGAAAAATGTTCTCGAGCAACGCCGACTTTGTTTGAACCTCATCTTCTTGAATTCTCAGGGAAGAAGTCATAAAAAGATGCTGCATCCAGAAAAAAAAGTCTTAGCTGTGTTTTTTTTTTTTTTTTTGTCTTTTGTATTACACAAAAAGTCTTTGGTACTTTCAGCACTAGGCAAGCTTGTTCGTGGTTGATACTATGTGTAACCTTCAATTGTTGGTTCCATTTTCTGGACATCATTGTATTCAGAGAAAGAAAATATTCAAATGAACAAATAGCCTCTCGTAAAATGACCTTTTCATTTGATGAAAAACATTTCATCTTTGTTTCCCCACATTCACTTCATTTGTGTTGCCGCAAAACCTAACGAGATCGGAATACATAATGAGATCCCGTTTCAGTCATCCACGTTTCGATAGCGACGGCAGCATATCGATTTCCTCCAGGCCAGACGGACGCTAATATGCCATGCTCATTACTCGAAAAGCCGAATCACAAAAGATCTGCGTCAACTTGTACGAGAACTAAACCTCGCTCATTCCTGCACATACGCGACACTCGCTTTGATTTCACACGGTTTCGAAAGACGAAAAATATAAACAAGGTCCAAAGGGACGATGAAACTGGGTCTTCAGTCAAAGTCAAAACCGAGCGACTGCTCTCGAGAGTCAAATTGTATGTACATCAATCCCCGTAGAGATCTTTCAAAAAATACCCACCTCTGTTAGTTTCTTAGCAGGATGATTTTATTTTGAAACTTGCTTGGAATCATTTTAACCTGCTCAATAAACTCAATTTTTTACTTCAAAAAAAAATGGCGACTATTTTCAAGTCTTCAGATAAGAACCCAACTGGATTTAGGAGAAAGGAGAGTGAAAATGGGTTTCACTCAGTCGTAGAGATTAGAAAAGAGACTGAAGTCAGACGTTCATTCTCCCAGTCGTAGCTTCGGCATTATTTCACAATCACAAAAGATTCCGGATGGATCCGTAAGCCATTTGTGAACAAGCCAGGTGAGCCGACCCAAAATCTCCTTCTGAAAATGATTTTGACCAACAATCCACATTTTAGACAACCTCCAAACGTTTTCACATTTTGGATTTAAGTCAAAAAAATATATATCCCGAGTCTTTATATGCATCTAAAATAACTTGTCTAAAAGTTTACTTCTCAATTTGTGAGCTTTATAGACAATTTGAATTGCTGTAGGGTATTTTCCGCCACGTGAAATGTCAAATTGCAAAGCAAAATGTCAAATCACATTTTACTATCAGATTCATAAACCGCAGGCCAAAAAGCCATCCGTGTTTCCGAGCCTGTCTCTTTGAGTTACAGATATCAAGCGTGAGGTAGGCCGAAAATACAATTTCACCGTGACGACTGATTGCATTGTTCGAATCCCATTGCGGAGTCGAAAGAGTCGACTCATTGTTAAATTAGATTGCGACTAATTATCTCAACGTAAGTCTGACCGAGGTCAGCAGATGTTCTAATTTTGAAATATTCTTCTATCGTGATAATGAAGGAAATCATCAAGGCTCGAGTCATTGCAGTCCATGATTGAACGAACATGCCTGTGGGTTATTGATTAGCCAGCAAAAAGTATTTTTGGTCGCTGTGTGATTCAACTTTTCAGAGCACTCTCATTACGGGAGGGGGGGGGTTGTTATTACAGCATTCGCTCTGTTTGAGTTTGGACTCTCCGACAGGCTGGTCTTTGGCCAGCGGCCACGCTCGCGGCTCCCGCCTCTGCTGAGGACTACTTAAGGAACAGCTCACACGCTTCCCCGAGTCAGGCCAGTGAATCCACAATGCCTGGATGGGAGTCAGGCGAATGATTGAGTGAGTCACTCCACCGTCAGTGACTCATTATCGTTATTTCTACTATCGACGTGGTTTCCTTTTTGTGGCCAGGCATTTGTGTGGGCCAATTTACTACGAGCTCAATTGTCGGGAGGCTTTACGGCTAGGGAGGAAAGTACGTTAGGTACAGCTTCACATGCGTCCACAAACTGTATATTTTTATTTTTTTTATATATATTATATTATATTATATTATATATATTTATATATATATATATATATATATATATATTTTTTTTCTGATATCCTGAACTCATCCTGTCAATTTTTTACTGGAATATATGTGATACAATTTTAAGTACTTAACAGGACAGTTTCCAGGTTGGAGTTTTCTGCACCCAGGTGTTTTATTGCATGATGGGTTTGATGGGACTAATGGGAACAAGAACGTTCAAGCTCATGCACCCATCTTGACCTCTGATATCTGTCACTCCAGACAGAGGCATCTTTCCTTTTGAAAAAAGGTCCAGGGAGGCCGTTTGGCAGGTAGAGGATAGTGATAGCTCACTCAGGGAGTAATGAAGTGTGACAGAGATAACCACTTCTTTGGTTTGGAAACAGATCCTCCTCAAAGAAGGCCGATGTCACTCCTGCCTCAACGGTTGCTTTGTTATATTGCTGAGAGGCCATCGAGGCACAAAGCGACCTTCAGTGTCGCTTTTGTTTGGTTTTACGTCAAGTGATGTGTATTGTTGATGGTTGGTTGCAATAATGAAAAGACAAATCAGCCATCAAGAGGTCCATGAAGCACATTTGAAGCTTCATTTTCCAACTGCTAGTTCCTATTTGAATGTTTTAGCAGGTCTCTGAGGAGTGATTGTCACCTCCTTCCCTCATTTGGCAGGTCAGTCGGTGTGTGTCTCGCATGTCTGTCAAGTCGCTAAATGCAATTCTCACTGATGCGTTTAATATCCTGCTCGCTCCCACATCCACGACAACATTGGCAGACTTTGCAAACCATGCGGATAAATTATGGATATACCTGAGTCTCTGTAACTCGGTATCGTCGCCGTCGTTTTTGCTGAGGGAAAGAACGTGGCTTTGGGTTGTGTGGATTTATTTGGGCGATGGAATTAGTCTGAGGTCGGGCAAAAGTGGGACATAGCTTGTGGGTGTCAGTGAGAAGCTAATTGGGACTATGAAGTGCGTCAATAGTGACCTTTTCTACCGTGAAGCTATCGTGTTGGTAGAACAAGTACTTACACAAACCGTTGAGATTGAATCGAATCTCAAATGTCACGTTGAAGATAAAACCAGGAATGTACTTCGAGTACCAGGAAAAAAAAAAAGGCTTTTTAAAACAGAACTATTTCAAAGTCATCTAGCAATTTCAAATAGTAAGTATTGACTTGTTGGATTTGATCTTTCAATATTAATCATGTTCGTTGATGGCGTGACTGGATTGAAAATTATTCCTGGCGGCTAAATCTGTAAATTGGGGCTTGTACCTTTTTTTTTTTTTTTTTTTTTTTTTTTTAACCTAGCTGGCAACAAAGCCTCATCATACTTAGCACTATGGATCATGGCCAGGAACTTTAATGAGACAGTGCTGAATTACGCAGTGTGGACTCCTATGGCAGCTCTGATTCCACAGTGACATGTTGTGGATTTAGTAGATCACTCACAAGAGACAAGAGGTCTTAAAAGAGACAAATAAAACCCATCATTGAGGCAGGAGTGGTCACATTTGCATTCAAATGAAGATGTGTTCCATTTCTTTTCAAAAATTCCAAGCGTGGAGGCTTCTGAGTTTTTGCAGGATCCATCCCAAGATATTACATCATCATTTTGTATGCTTCAGATTGTCTGGAATGAAGAGCCTTCTGCACTTCTGCCTGTCCAGGAGGCTGTGGGGGTGTCTCCTCGTTTCCATTATGGCATTTAGTTTGTTCCATGGGCCTTTTCTACAATAGTCCGGAGTCCCGCCAAGCGCATTATCGAGCTCTTTCTGTGATTTTTATCAGTCAAGCTGGCTCCCAGACTCACAAAAAGTGTGCCAGTGGCCATCCCAGTGTGATAAAATGCACAGCATACCTCAAAAGACTTCAGTCCCCTCAAGAGAAAGGTGGCTCTGAACCTTTTTTCGATGTTTAAGATCCTTTCTACCCTTTCCGATATGTTTCGATATGCAGGTGTGCTCTGCTTTGTATGCTTGGTGCACTTGCTTGTATGTCAAGTTATCATCTATATTTTATCATGTTTATTCCGTTTTTAACTATTCACACGGTTATAGCTCTCTCCAACCTCTCAGAAATGCTAAGTTTAAACCCAATTACACTCATAGGGGAGACTTTGAGAATTTTAGTGAAAATGAAGCTTCAAATTTGCTTCGTGAACCAGTTGTATTTTTTTTTGTGTCCTCTCGAGGGCTGTTCAAACACACTTGGTATTTCATAAACACCTTAATTGAAACCAACAGTGTCAAAATTACAAAAAGTGGTTCATAAAGCAAATTTGAAGCTTCATTTTGATGCAGCTTTTAGACTGACTTTTTAAAATGCTGGATTTAAATCAAACTGTCCTCAATACTCTCTCCATGTAAGTATCTCCATTATAGTCCCGTATGGATCCCTTCAATTTCATGCTAACTAATTTATGGAATAAATACGTGTGTTGTAAAATGAACTGTTTTGCTTTTCTCCATTTTATTCATTCGGAGGATTTATATTTGACCTCCTTTAGCTGATTCCATATAATGACAAACATTAGTTGAAGGTCAGTCTTCTTTGAAAAATTGTCAATACAACTCACAGCAATTATTGCCAGTCATTACATATAGTTCTGACCTGACCGCTTTCAACTTTAATCAGCGTCAATTTGTACACATAATTTGATCAAATGTTTGTAATGTAAGGCTGCCATGGCAACGGCAGTCCTCTCGAAAGTTGGTTCAATGGGTGCGTGAATGGAGTGACTTCATTGAGTTGTCATTTCAAGTTGTGCAAGTATCTTGTTATTGCGTTGGGTTAAAATTTCAGAGATACATTTTTTAAGAGTTTGACTTTAGAGATTTTTTGGGAGCTTACTTGTTCCCTTCGTCATGATGAAGTTTGCTTCTTTGGTTTTGGGTGACATCTGGGATTTTTGTCATCTGTTCTCTGCTCCCTGTCACCATTCGCTATTGTTCGCTTGGTTGGCCAGCAGCTGTTTGTCAATCTGGAACTTTATGCCCCACAAGATCTAAGCTCTCGTCTTCCCAACTACTTTCCGGTGTACGTCCCATTGGAACATGTAAGATGAAGTCGGCACAGATGTTGCTGTACTCTATCCCTGCCACTTAGTGCCTCTGCGTGTCTGTTTTACCTGTTTGCATCTTGTTTTCTTTTTTTTTTCCATGCTGGTGCATTTTAAAAAAAGGCAAACATCTCAATCCACATAAAAATACTTTTCAGGATGTCAAGTGTATACCAATTTTATTTTATTATTAAAAATATGAAAAGATATCTTAATATAATTTTATTTTATTAGTGGTTTTTATTTATTATGTCATTATTTATATTATTATTTTTAAAAAATCAATGATTGATTTTTGTCTAATATTCAAAATGACGAGCAAAAAAAGAGCCACGGCCGCCTGTTGTGTACACAACGCTGTCATTTTAGTTGTCAGTTTAGTTTTGGGCCATTTCTGTCAAAGTGTTTACCATTCATTGCTTTAGGCTCATTTGCCTTGGCATTTTTAAAGTTGTTTAAAAGTTTAAGAGAAAAGTTTTGATACTTGACATTTTCTCGTCAGTATGATCTTCATCGCAATCATGGAGATTATTTCGCTTCTCCTTTTCATGAGCTGCTTCTCATCATAGTACTGATGAACCATTTGGTTCTCATCAGAGAAGTGGATGCTTTGCAAATAAGGCTCCCTGACTTACAAGCATCCCAGTCAAATATTATGTCCTTATGAAGGTAGACATCTAACTTCACTTATTCCCGACATGGTTTGGCCTACTGCGAAATAATGATTGAGGCATTAATTTGTTTTTCCATCATCAGTTCCAGATATGCCTGCTTGAACACATCGAGCTGGTGAACAAGAATTCCCCTTTGATCAAATGTCGAAATCCTTCAGAGCCGTGGGCAAGCTCTGAAATGTGTTCAGATTAAAACAAAAACAAAAATCACATGCATGTTATCTTACAGTATAAAGCTGACATAATAATCACACAACATGCTGTTTTTTGCCAGTATTCAAAAAAATGCTTGCGTGGCCTTGACAGTAATTGCCGTAATTGTTCTAAAAAAAAAAAAAAAAAACATGTCACTTGTTTCGTTCGGCTGAGCTCAAGCTAAAAGGCAGAGAAAGAATGCAACACTTATTCACTCCAGACGAAATCAATACATTCCCATTGACGAATGCTGGTACACAAAACTCATGCTGTTTCTTTTCTAATCTCATCAATGCTTTGCTGGCCTCTTTACTTTTTAGAAGATTGCACTCTTCAGCCATCGAACGATTTTCATAAACTAAAAGAACAAATATGCTCTCAAAACCCTCTTTTTAAATCCAACAATAAGTCAGTAATTGATGCAACGTCAAAGTTCGATTGCCGAGCAGAGGTCTGCTAATTTATGACTTTATATTGTCTCCATGCATGCAACGATGCTAGCGCAAAAAAGAAAACCGATTATTTTGTAACACGACCTTCCACTCGGAGTAGGTGTAAATATTGTTTTCATCAAATACTGTTAACCGTAGCAGTCAGATGTCAGCTCATTTATCCTGGATTTTTCATTGATCTCTTTCACATCACACAAAAGAGCCTCAAGCATCATGAAATTTTAATTGTTTCATTTCCATTTTGTTTTTTTTACAACCACACAGTTAATTAACAGAATGCGCGTGCACCTTGTTAGTTGAATCGAATGCGTCGACCGTAATGAACACCAAAATCATTAGCGCCCACATATAAAAAAAACAAAAAAACAAACACGTCTCAGATGTCGTTTATTTGATACGCTGAGTTTTATATGTTTGCACTTCCTACTCTCTCGTTTGACTATTTTGATTGGGACTTGGCTTTAAAAATCAGTGTTGGTGGCCATAAAAGGCTCGCATACACAATAAAAAACAGTATAAACCTTTAAATGGCTGATGCATCAAGTCACATTGCCAATGATACAATTATAAGATTAAATGACATGGGTGGAGACTGAAGCCACGTCCGCTTTTTACATAAAGATTTTAAAATAAGGAAAACGTGACTTATCGGGTCCGAGCAGATTTTGCAGGTGGATCGAAAGTTGCGGTCGCTTAGTGTAAAATCATCCATGATTCAAAATACAATATGAGTGTTCAGTTAGCCAGAAAGCAGCAGGACACGTATTGATCAATTATTAAGATCGAATCAAGCTGTGAACGAGTCCAGGCGGTTCAACATACATGCAGAGCCAAGAAACCACTCAAGCATTTTGTTCAAGCCAAAGCATGCAACAATGCAATGACAAGTTGAAGGTTAATGGAAGAGTTTTGCAACCACTTGAGTTAGTTTGTAGAAGATCAAATTTGGAACAAGTTACCAAATTTCTTCTTGGAAGTTGGTTCAAGTGGAATTGCAAAACCAACCATGCACTTGAGACAGTTTTGAAACAAAGTTTGAAGAAATAAGACTTATTTTGCATGTATGAGGACCGGGTGGCTTGATGAAATGAGTCTCGATGCTGAAATTGTCGACATCCATCATCTTAACATAAAGCGTCACGTGTTAAAATAACTTTGTTGAGCCCAAAATGTTCTTTGTTTTTTTATTTCAGAGAATTGGCTTCTTATTATACTACACTGGGGGTTCAATGAGGCCTACTGTCAATTTAATGACCATACGAGACTAAGTGAATCTCGCGTATATTTTTTCCCCTATCGTAAATGAGGCAGCAAATTGCAAGTGAAATAAAAGCTGCTTTCCGCAAGGTGCCATTCTGCTCATACAGTGTGAATGCAATCAAGCCGAGTTTGCTTAAAAAGGTCAACAGGAGCACGTGTATAAGGGTCATTAAAAAATTGTAACATGAAGGAGAGCGCCTGATCCTTTAGAAATTCCCTCAATGGAAAACATCCTTTGTAAATCTGAATAAAACCCATCATTCCTTGAAAATGGGTAAACATTTGAAATATGACATTTGACACAACCGCTGAGTGGTTTTTATGTTAGCTGCGTAAAAATACCCACCGGCGCCGGAAAGCATCGGTCACGGAAACATTCACCTGTGTTATTATTACATGAGGCAACTGTGATGCCAGCAAACACATCAAGTGAACAAGATAGTCCAAATATTTATTATTTAACGAGACGTGTGGAAGAGTTACAAACGTTGGTTTCGTGCCATTGAAGAAGTGCAAAACTTAGTCAAACAACAGTCATGCCCCTCCACCCAAGCTTCTCCCTCTTCTTCTGGTTTTTGATTTTCCCCAAGACTCAATTTCCATCAGCGCTCTGGAAAAAAACCTTTTGACCCAGACAGCAGCTCTTTATTTATTCAAACGCATGATTATATTACTGCTATGAGATTTCTCCAACATCATATTTGTTTAGAGGCTGTGCACCCAGCACCCCGAGGTGACACGTTGAGGAGATTGGGTTTCTCTGTTAATCTATTTTGACGAGGAATGATGATTAAACGCTGGTTAATAAATAAATAAATAAATAAATAAATAAATAAATAAATAAATAAATATGTAAATAAATGTAAATAAATGTAAATAAATAAATATAAATAAATATAAATAATAAATAAAAAACAAAAAGGATCAAGAATCAAAACACAGATGCTATAACAACTTCCTTCCGTTTTTTTGTTGTTGTTGTTGTTTATTTATTTATTATTTTTTTTTACAAGGCCACATTTTGGAACATCTGCCTCTTCTTCCTTCCAACTCGGCAAGCCTCAGCTGCTCCATACGGTCACAATGTGCGCTCGCTCGTGTTATTCAAATCGCTTCTCCCACCGTTCGGATTCTGTCGTCGTTACGCTATGCAATAATTCATGTGTCGTTCACCTGCTGCTTAAAATCTGCACTTAACTGTAAGTAGCAACATGCATGGAAAGGCGTCCTGTTGGCAGAAAAGGAAAAATTTCCACTATGATCAAGTCGTAAAAAAACAAAAAAGCCCCCCTCCGGCAACATTCTTTCATGCACGATGAAAACAATGTAAGTAGTTTAGTGGCAGATGTGTGTTATAAAACTTTAATTTCACTTTAAGTGCAACTATTTTGCTGCCAAACTTTCCCCAATGTAACATGTTTGATGTCTCAACTTAGTCAGTCTCCCTTTTGTGAGCAATCTTTTTAATGTAAGTGGAAATAATGGTATGAAAAGACATTTAACTACATTATCATGTTGCGTAAATAGAGCATCAGAAAATAGAAATCGGATTGAGATTTTATGTATGCGTCGCTCATAAGTGCTTTTTGACCTTGAATGTACCAAATATTCAGCCTGCGTCTTTGCTCATATCTCCGCTCGCCTTACATCAGCGCTTACTAAAAGAATGTTAATGCTGACAAAGTTCACAGACAGTTCAACAAAAATCTCAGATACACTCTCGGAGTAAAAGTATCATAATGAGTAATTTTTAGCATGCGTGGTTTGACATTTGATTTTAAATCTGGAGAAGTATCAGTGCTTCAATGATATTAACTGAATTTGATCTAGATTTGGATTTTGTCAAGCCAAGCACAGCCAAATTATTTAAAATTAGGGGCCTAAAATTAACAATGAGTAATTCATTAGACAATAGTGGAGAAATTTCACTAAGCAGTAATTACAGCAGCTTAATTGTGAGGCTTGTCCCAGTTATGCTAATAAAATAGCAAATTGCTAGGTAACAACAAGGCTAAAAAAAAAAAAAAAAAAAAGATCTACTTGTGAAGTTGCGAAGCTCCCTGAATCGAAATCTGCTTGCTGATGTTGTCCCGTTTCTTTAGAAAATAAATGAGGTCATCTGACTGCTATTCTCATCGGAAAATATCCCGTAATGGATTTCTAATGGCCTGCTCTGGATGCACAAAGCTGAACAAATGAAAGTGAGAGGTGGGGAGGAGGATCCAGGTAATACATTTCCTTAATGACATTAAATCCACGGGGAATAAAGCAAGCTCATTACATAACGGGACTCAAAAGGAGTTGAGGAAAAAGAAACTCAAGGACGGGTTGTGACCTTGACACAAACCCTGTAAATGTAATGAAGACAAGTCTGAGCCTGTCAGATGATTAGAAAAATTCTGGGCCACCACCAACATGGATGCTTGCAAAATTGTGATTAGTTTTTATTTATTTTTTTGGTGGGTCACTGACAAAATAAAAATCTTTTCTCAGTGCAGGCCAGTACATGTCCAGGCCATGACTCTGCCTCCAGCATATCTGACCTGCAATGTGAATCTTTTATGAATCTCAGAAAAGAACCAGTTGGGAACCACTTAAGTGCATTCTGCAAATGAGCCATTTGCAAATTAGAGAGGATTAAATTGGACTCTTCATGAACGGGATTTTTATTATATGCTCTAAAAGGCCAGAAAATGATTTGCTGGTTATACATAAAGTCTCAAAATTACCTTATGGTCTTAGTCACTTAATGCCAAGACAGTCCACAGTACAACTGTGAAAGTCTATCGCCATGGAAACCCTTGCAGAGAACAATTGGCTTGGTCACAGGTAGCCAGTCGGTGGAGATAAATACGATTGTGTCTTTGAGTTTCTCGGAACAAGAAGAAAAGAAGCTGACTATTATTTTCATGTGAACAAAATGTATCACATATAAAAGGCTTTTTCATTTCACTTTGAATTTAACTTAGTCACTAATTTATTAGCGCAACCATAAAACAATAGATTGCTGTTTGTATTTGAATTATTTATTTAAGGCTGTGTGTGGTAGCCAGCGTACACTACAATAAATAAATACATAAATAAATACTTAAATAAATTGTTTTCTGCAAGATTGCATGCTGGCTAAAGAACAGTTGAAAAAAATGTCAGGAATAGCAAAGAAGTCTAACAAGTTAAAGTAAACCCAAAAACTTTTGAGATCCATTTTGTTCACACGGCGTGATTGCCAGCAAGGTTTATGATCGATTGAGTGAAATCCTGTTTTATTCCGTCGTTCCATTTTTCTTTTCTTTTTTTCTTCAGCCTCCACTGAAGGAACAATTTTCCCTGGCGAGAGATGCTTTCATATTTACATGGTGTACTTCCAAATATATGATCTGGAGCTTTCAGATCATAGGTTTAAATATGAAGATATGCAACTTAAGAGAAAAAAAAAAACACTTGCAGAGGGCAATTAAAAAAAACACTTGCAGAGGACAATAAAAAAAAAACAACAATAAAAGCAAAAGCAATACTTGCTAATAAAAGCAGCATTTACACAGCTGCATAATGGTTGGCATGAGACAACCTAATTCCATTATTAAAAAAAAAAAACTGCCCAGTGGCTTAAACCAAATGAGCTAAGGTCTCATAAGATTTATTTATTTATTTATTTGTTTGTTTTGGTTTTGTTTGTTTGTAGGCATGACGTTTTTCTGTAAAATCCTTCATCATCTCAATTCTCAACGTTGAAGGGATGTTACCGTCCAGAGAGCCCTGAAATCTACTTGGAGCAGATCCACACGCGTGTCCCCACAATAGCTTTAACCACCCATTGAAATCCCGACGAATGAGGCTCGTCATACGATGATAACGTCCAGTTAATCGCTATCACCTGATTGCACAGTTGATGCAAAAGCTTTTCATTTTCTACCGAGAGGCTACGCTTTTAGGGTTTGTCTTTGTTATCTCTGCTTTGCAACGTTCCATTCTCTCCGCTTTCATTTCAACCAATCCTGGCTGAATGGATGCCAGCGACATCTTTCGCGAGCGTACACGTGTTAACTTAGTGATTGCACCATTTGCTGCTCATTGGTTTGTTTGCTTCCAATCTCTCGGGAGTAATGATTCGCATGGATCAGAGGTTTTTGAATACATCACTTCTAATTTAGAAAAATACTGTTCCCCTCTTCGCCCCTTGAGAGGAAGGATGAAGTGTGCTTTTTCGGTGGCGCTCGGAGATTTCTTCTCACGTTACGCATCATCCTCAGCTTACGGCATTCGTGCAGTAATGTGCCATCTGGGGGATTGGCAGCTTGTGTTGTCCGTTGCTTGCTCTTGTTTCATGTTGCGGTTTTGTTCAACTATGTCTGCTTGAGTAGAGTGAGAAAAGATTTTGACACCAATATAATGGAGTTTGCTGTATTTTCAAGGCCACAGTCATCGCACGGTGACACAAAGAAAGCAAAACAAATGAAAACTGAGAAAAATAAACGTGGATGTGTCAAATGTAGGTGGAATGGAATCTTTGAATGATTTAGCACTGGATTTATCGAATCTATGTGAGTGTTGGAATCAAACAAATGTTGGCATATATTGAGACGCGAAAAGTCCTTTTTGTAAAGCCAAAACAATTCCTTTGGTGTTCCCATTCAAAGGGTTTGATTGAACTCCAACGAATATTTGCAATGCAAATATTTCAGCTTTTGATTTTAGGTTAACAATAAAATCATTGTGGCCGCTTTTCATTTTATTGTCAAAGTAAATTTGCTAACCTGGGCTTTTTTTGGGGAAAGACTAAACGGCGAATCCCACCCATCACCTTAAAGACGCCACGTGGTAGACAAGATGGATGACTATAATGAATCGCAGCACTGCAGACAGATGTGAACGAGAGTTACAAGCATATTAAAATGCAATCTATTGAGATAACATCAGTGTCTGTAAAAAAATAAAAAATAAAAAGTTAATAGCCATCCAGATTGCTTAAGGCAACAGTAGTCAGCGTTGTGTCGACTAAGGATAAAATCTTTCCAGTCATTAGTTTGCATGGACTCACTTAAGTGTACGAACTGGGCTCTGCGTGAGGAATATTTAACCTGACGGCAAAACAGAAGTTTATTTTTTCACAAATCAATACTATTGATCAGCGGCCACGTTTACCCTTGCTGCTAATTTTAGTTCTGTTTGCATAACAGATGAATGCTGATTCGGCATGTTTGCCATCAATTGTGGGCTCCTGTTGTTTTTAATCCTTTCGCATTGCTTTTATGTAATCGGAACTAAAAGCATTCAGCAATTTATCGACAAGCACAATTTTTAAATCTATTCAGCAGCCGAATAGCAGCCGGCGTACGTAATATATTCAGTTCCCTTTTGTTCCGGTCCATTTGTTTTTATTCATAAAGAGAACTTTCTGTGTGAGTGTTAAAAGCGCTTTGTGTACCTTGAAGTGCAAAGCGCATATTTCATCTGAAATAATCAGGGAATGGCAAAAAAAAAGAGAACACTAACTACTCATTATGCTCCATTTGCAAGCTGGATGGCGAGGACTGAAAAGACTTTTGTCGAAAAGAAATTGCTTATCTACTTTTAGCACGTCCAAGCAATCACTTTGACTTTGTCGTTGGAAGAAGCGGAGAGCTGGGAAATGTTGACAAATGAGATTGCCGCAGTCTTCAGAGTGACTCATTGCCGTGAAATATGACGGGAGAATCTCCAGCTTTAACTTTCAAAGAACAGCTGGCAACGCTCTTTGCCTTCATTTGCTATTTGACAAAGATTCACTTATTGTTTCGGTTGAAAGGATTTTGAAGGGCAAAATTCAGAAGTTGCGCTTTTGATGTAACCCATAAACAAAGGGAAATGTGGTAAACCTGCAGTGGCTTGTGGTGATATTTAAAAACGAGCCATTTGAACAGCTTGAAAGACTCGTCACCACCACTGACAAACAGATGACACATTTTTTCTTTTTTTTACAAATACGCCTTTTATGTCAGAGCTTCAAGGATATTCTACAATGTTCAAACATTTGTAGACATGTTGTTGCGCCATCTGCTAGGCCTACCTGGAGTCCATTTTACGGATATATAGGAATGCCGACGGACAAACAGAAACTTTCATGCATGAAAGATTCCGACAGTGCAGTTGTGTTGTTTGCTAATCACACGAAATAATTGCCGTGCGATTATAATATTGTGCAATTTTGCGTTCCGAGTTGTGTAACTGGAAACTGTAGCAGAACGGCGAGCAGCTGCTGGATCAGCAATTTTGTTTGGCTTTGTGAAACTTGCCAGCGAGATGACACAGTCAGGATATTTAGGGAGCAGGTATGGATTTGGGAAGGTCAGCAATTTTTGAAGAGAAATAGTCACAGAAACTATTGGCCGGATTTAAGATAAGCTCCCCAGTTTTTTATTTTATTGTGAGTCGAGATGTCTGAGATGAAAACTGGGTGCTATAATTCACTGGAAAAATACTCACGAAAAGAAAAATCGTACTTTTTTTTTAAGAGAAAGCACAAAAAAATTGGAATCCTGTTGGGAGCACATGGGGAAAGCAGATGATGCTTCTCGTGTAGGTTGCAAAGATGTTACATCATTATTTTTGATAAAAAAAAATAAAAATTTCTCATCAGACGAGAGTTAAGCGTGCTATACGTCGAGATTACACCGGTTTGGAGCGGCAACGCTTCTTTCTGAGACGAGCAGGATGCCGCCCCGAAACTGAATCAAATGTCACATTTAAGTGTCACATCAAATTAAGCTGCTTTGTGTGAGGGGGTGAAAAAAAAAGATTCGTTGCTGAGTCCCTTCTTGCAAATTGATGCAAATTTGAAGCAAAACAGGAAAAGGAAAACCAAATATTCATTTATGACTTTTCTGACTGATCTCCGTGTTCTTTCTTTTTATTTATTATCCGGTAGCTGTAGAGTGGCTGCCTTCAAATTGCTACCTTGCCCCACAATTTACCGTGCTAAATTTAATGTCATCATTTAGCTTATAGTTTAACATCCTCTTCCGAGGGCGTCTCTGGTGAAGGGCTTCAGAGCGGCAACTGTTATTCGCCGGGGAGCGGAAGCCCCATGAATAATGCATGCTATCTGCTGTGAGGCATACAGCTCTGTCTGCGATGCCACTTCGCATGCCACTGATGGCGAGTGAGTTATGGAGATCATGGTGAGCGGCAACAAATCTGACTGTCACACAAAAGGAACGAAGGGGTGTAGAGGCGCTACTAAGCGCAGGCATATATCAAATGTCAAAAAGGAAATGTTGAGGAGGATGTCTCACTCAAATGCCACAGGATCATAAGACACCGCATGGAATCTAGTAGGAGTAGAATATAACAAATGCACTAACCCCCCCCCCCTCCAAGTAATGTTCCCCCCCTCAGATGCCAGGCTTGACTTTTTCAAAACTTTTCTTCCCCACATTGTTTCCTATCACCTGCAGGGAACATAAAATAAATGTTTATTAGTGTTGTCAAAAAAAATGTGGTGGGTAAAACCCCGCAGCTCCCCCTAAGAAAAAAAATCCTAGCTCCGGCACTGGTCGGAAGATAGAGGTACAATTGTGGGATTTCTGAAACGCAACCATCTGCACATTGGGTCTTTGTTTCGAGCACAGTGAACATGGGGAGGGATCAATAACCACGTGTCCGGCTTTACATTCCTCAAGAAGCTATTGCAGCTCACAGCGGGTGTGGCTGTGGACAAGAATAGTTGAGCAGAGATCAATGTTCTTCCTCTCTAAATTAATGAGGCTAATGTTAATGCCACAGCTTCGGCACTGGTGATCCCATGGGTATCGGCTGGCCTTCACGGGGGGTGTGCACACATTCGCAAAACTGAAAAACTTCAATTATGGACATGGAACAGGATATGGCTAAGTCATATTTTATTTGATCAATTGATATTGTTTGAGTTGATATTTTCATTTATAAAACGCACAGTTGAAAGTGAACAAAAAACATACAGCCGCTAATCGTCAACAGCGAGGAAAGCAGACATTTACAATACAAAATGAGTGAGTTTTTTTTTTTTTTGTATGGGAAGGGTTGGTGGTGCATTGAAGGGCTTGTCACAACTCAATTTACCGAACCTTGAGATGAAAACACGAGCACACAAAGAGCAAAATGGATGTCGCGAGGCGTGAGAGTAGAATGGCTGTGTTAGGGGAAAGAATAATAAGTCATTTGATGTGAAAAGGGTTATCGCAACAGGATGGGTTTGAGTCAACACCCTTGCTGGGAGATTCACAAAAACACGCACAGTTGCACATATACCGGGAAAAACAACCCCCAAAAAAGTTGAGCCACAACAGAGTACGATTTTACGCACAGTTAGTGGGGAACTGAAACTGTGCTGAGGGAAAATGAAAAGAATTTTGTCGGGTAACAAGTTTAGAAGAAATGACAAAAGAAAGCATGTCCTTTCCACGCATGTTGAGATTTTCTCATTTTGTGTCCACACAAATCAATAGCCATAAGTTATCATCAATACTGTTTGGGGAAAAAAAAAAGGTTGGAGGACAAACAATTATTTCTACTTTACACACATCACATGTAATGATGATAGGTCGGTGAGGGGGCGGAACCACAGCGAGGGGGTGGAGCCAGCAACAAAAGCAGTGCATTTGGTGTTTAAGGTTAAAAACGGCAGGAGAAAAAATGCCTCAAAGTACATCGTTATTAACATTATACGCTTAGAAAAGTACATTTCATTCATGACGTGTTTTTCTTTTTTTCCACTACTTTTACTTTTGATTGCATGTTCTGTCCATTCAATCAAAGCATTGGAAATGAAACGTACAAAAAATAAAATGAATTACAAACGCACAACAAGATAAGTCATTAGCTTGGGATAGTCTTAGCACTGGCTAATTTTCTCTTTTTTTTTCCTGACCGCCTGATCATCTGAAACAACAGGTGCAAAATTAAAAAAAAAAAAATCTGATCCCGTGAGGCACATGGACACCATCTGAGCCTTGAATCTTTTCATGTAGAGTCTTGCCCAATGACATAACGCTTCATATGGAATCCAAAATCCGCTTTACTGTCACTGTCAGCGAAAACGTCCAAACTCATCTGTGAGAGCGTATTCATCGGTTTTAAAGCAAAACTTGCATATGTACAGTCTCCATCTTGGAATCCAACCACGTTGTCCTCATAGAGACAATAAGCAAAAGTGGTTATTAGGCCGTCAGTACAGAAAACGATTATTGGAAATATCATCTTTGATTCTTGTGACTTTCCAGAAAGTGAAAAAAATGGGTTTCTTCTGCTATTCTCTACACAATGCCCTCTGATTGTATTTGTTGGATTGGTGTGTTGTTCCCCAGCGGCGGTTCCTTCTAATGGATAGTAGGCAGCTCGCCCAGCCACGCACCAGGTAGTGGGCGTCGACATGTATACTCATTCTGCAAGGAAAAGATATCGTTAGAAACATCTAGTAGTGGCTCAAAGGAAAAAGTGTTCAAGTCATTTCAGTGATTGGTGATTTGAAGGTAATGGCAGGCAAGATTGGTAAAACACTAAGTGTCAAGACAGAGATATTTGACGCTGCATTTGGACCTGTACAATTGTCCAAAAGATTTTATTTTCT
The DNA here is from genome assembly GCF_059516105.1 of Syngnathus floridae. Classification (NCBI taxonomy): domain Eukaryota; kingdom Metazoa; phylum Chordata; class Actinopteri; order Syngnathiformes; family Syngnathidae; genus Syngnathus; species Syngnathus floridae. The sequence goes on along the minus strand of NC_142424.1, from coordinate 2,199,168 downwards.
TGTTCTGTGCAAACACTTTTTGTACTCCTGTAACAAATGCATTCGATATGTTTTGTAGACTAAAGCTTTTGAGAGAGCTCTTTGTGCTTGGTAATTGGACATCTTTTCATAAGATCCTAGTTTGGACCAAGAAAGCCAATATTCACTTAGTCTTCTAAATACGGGCAGATTTCAGCGAGTTTCTTTATTTTCAGTTTCTTCCCTGTGCCGCTTACACACAGGTGTGAAAGTCAAGGCCCGGGGGCTAGATACGGCCCGCCACATCATTTTAGGTGGCCTACGAAGATGTCAATTCCAAAATTTACTTTTAAAAAAATAGATATTGTTAGCAATTTTTATTACCATTCCTATTTTTCAATCATTTTTAAATATTTGATTTGATTTCAATATTTAATTTTTAAATAATTGAACAGTTTTTAGTTATTCATCAGTTTGTTGTGTAGCCTATACTAAATATACAATATGAGACGTTCATACATTTATTTAGGTTGACAATTTTAATGGCCCTTTGAAGCAAACTACGATGCAGCCCGTGACAAAAATAAATTTGACACCCCTGCTCATACGTAATACAAAATGCATACATGCTGCTTCCTTCCGTGCAGATACCATAAGTTCAACTCATGGACTACCCAGCCACTGCTGGTCTTGAGCTTTGATAAAAAATTGATATCTTACATCAGGAATGGCCAAAGTGCCAAACATATCCGAGTAACTCGCTGACAAATATCACTTCTTTGCTACTACTGTACTCAGTTGCTCCAGACACAGAATTGAAGAAATATAAAAGACGTCGGATATGAGCGAGGAAGAAAATTAACCACTTAGTAAGCATCCCCACGCGACGCAATCAAAAATAGACGTCTTGCTTTGCAACTGGTAATGAATCAATTAGTAGCGAAGCAGCTGCCTTCCTATTTGCCTTGTTTTCACTTCCTCCACTGTGCATTTGTTTTGCTTACAGTACATCATTACCAAGCTTGTATTTATAATCTCAAATTGAGCTGTCAAAAGCCAATGAAAACATTTTTCCATTACCCTCTTCAATTTTAATGATCTTTGCATGACAACGTATAGTAAATATTCATATTATTGCCCCGCCCCCTTTCTGCTGCTTTGAGTTACATCATTGATAAAGACATGGAAGGCTGCCCGCTTTGTATTATAGTTTTCCTATCCGTCACGAGCGATTCGCTTGACTTTGGCTATCTTTGCATAAGTAGACGATGAATTTCACTCAACTTTAGAGTTGAGCTTCCAAGCTGGCAAGATCCCAAAAGAAACTCCACAAGCCGGATTGGCTTGAAGCTTTTAGTGACACCGATACAAGGTGACAGCTGGTTGGCCATTGATACCGTTGATGATCTCCGTAATCATGTTCTCGGGTCATGTCAGGGATATTTTGCCTCCGAGCACAGCGAGGCATTTAAAAACTGTAATGTCCCGAGACAAGCCAATAGCTGACATCATACATAGATCAAAAAATGAGTCTCTAGGAGATTCTAGTGACCGCCTCGTACTTCCTTTCATATAATATTCTTCCACGAGTGTAGCAACACAATGTAGCGACATTTCCAATTCTCTCGCGGCGTGCCAAACGGGAAATAAGAATGTTTGAGCGGGGCTAGCCTGCAAGTCATACACTTTTGTATTTTGTTGGAAGCAGCAAGTGAAGTCGAATGATTTCTAACGATCTATGATGGCTCAAATTATTTATTCATTCAATTTAAAATGCTCAAGTTTGACTCTAAATAGAAGATGAAACTTATGAAACTAGATCAAGAATGTACACGAAAATGGTCAAATGAATGTGACTAAAGTTATATGCCAAACATTTTAAGATTATGTTGCGCAATCTAAATTACTTTGACATAAATAGACATCCTAATCGGGTCTTATCGGAAGCACAGTGAGCCAATTGGTTCAAGTTTTTGAAAGTGAGACCAAAACCAGAACAAAAAACAAGTCCTAAGATCTTACACAATCATTTAAATAGACACAAAGGCAAAACAGAGAGCCATCTTTAATCTTCAAAAGACTTGTGTATACAGCTAATTCCTTTTCAAACCTTCCTTTATCTTTGGGCCAAATACGTATCTGATGAGGCTGAAATTAATGAGCCGGGGCGACTGAAATGAGCGTAATATCGATATCATGCAAAAGTGTGAATTCCTTGTCAAGCACAAATGAAACAAAAGAGATGTCATTATCACTGGTCAATATTAAAATGCATAAGAATTCCAAGTTATGACAATTATCATGAGATTTCGTCAAATCGATCATTTCACAACAAAAAAAACATTTGGCCTGAAAATAAAAGACGACCACTACATTTTAGAATCCTCATTATGTTGTGTTTCCAAGAAAATAATTATCCTTGCTTTCAGCCACTTTCAATTATTTTTCCCCCTATCTTTGATGATTGCAAAATTAACCACGGCCATTTTTCTTCTAATGAAACGCAAACATGTGCATTAGCGGTACACACAAGTGGTGTGCATGCACGGTCAAAATAAATCATTCAGGCCAGATGAAGGATGAATATTACATTTAAAACAGCACTGGACATAATTAATCTATGCCTGTGCCAAGGTTGATCCAAAGTGGTGAGCAAAGACTATTAAGATGAGTGTCCTAATTTTTCATATCGTGCCTTATTTATCTCTATTAAAAACAGTTTTTTTTATTAAAATAAGCATTGAGACTCATTTAAAAAAAAAACATCCACGATGCTTAATCAGTATTTGCATATTGGCTGTTGCGAAAGATAAAAACAGGGAACAGCGTTAATCTCCTTGCATACAAACAAAAGATGGCAGCGCTAAGCTTCTTCGTTTTTTTTTTTTTCTGAGGAAACCCAATAAATTTACAAGGAAAAAACCAGAGAAGCTTGTATCAGCATTTGATGGATGGTACACAGCGAGTTGCTTTTTCACGGGAGTGCTCGCTGTCAGACACGCAAGCACTCAACCTCCTGATTAATAAAGACCGAGATGCATTTAACATTCTATTATGATTCAGTAAACAAGGCCGCATGGGCAGAATGAAAGAATAAATGAAATTGTCTTTTTGACGTTGTTTGTTCTCTGAATGAGAGAATGCTAATGATGATAGCACTCTCACTAATTATATGGCTTCAAATTGTGTTTTGAGTGAAAAAATGTAGCAGAACTAAAAAGTGGCTATTAGAGTGACGGATTAATGAAGTAACATTTTTATTGTGCGCACAGCCCAGCATGTTCCGAAAACCATTCAACGATGAGGACCGGCCGTTCGTGAATCTCCCGACATTCCCTATGACCACGAAAATTAATCTACATAAAATAAAACATCCGTCGCTATCAGCAGAGATGTGGCAAGTTTACATGAATTAATAATAACCTGTATAAATTCTTGAATATTCAAACGACAGGTATACCGAAGTGCATATTCGAATTATGTGTCGTATTAAATGGAACATCATAAAAAACTCAACAGTGAGCAACGATTTGTATGTACACAGCTCGGAGATTTCCCGAAGGAGATCATATCCGACAGACTTCGGAGCCAGCACGTCTTGGGGGAGGTGTCGTTGTGTGTGTGCTTATTTACACAACGCGGGTGAATATGTGCATGTTTCAGCTGCACTTTGGCGTGTGATTTATGGCGGTTGTGATTTATCCAGGTGATGGATGAGCCCGTTAAGAGCTACGGCCATGCCAACGCTCTCTAAGTCTTTGTCGCCGTATATTGTGTGGTAGCGCATAAAACAAGTCAATGCAATATTAAATTATCCTCACAGGGTAAAACAAAGATGAAATACAGAGCAATTGCCAGTCAATCACGATCCATTCCAAGATGCTGGTTGAGCTCTTTTGGAACACCTGCTAATTTGTTTGGGGGAAAAAAGTAGACTAGATTTTAGACTATCTAAGAGCAGGTTTAAATTGTGGCGCAGTCTGGTTAGTTTTGCAATCCAGCATTCCATTTTTGTAAACTGCTCAACCTGTTCAGGACAGTAAAGGAACGATCCCAGCTGGCTCGGAGCAAATGTCAGACTGGCACCAGTCAGCAACAGATCATCATGGCATTGAGAGTTTTCACACTCGCGTTCAATGAGTGGGAACTGAAATGCAAATCAGGCGAGTGAAACCATGACATGGTCAGTGACTTTCTATCAACACGGCATTGTTCCAAATGATCAAACATATGCTTGATAAGTCTCATTTTACGGTAGAGTTGGTGCATTCAGAATCGGAGTCGACTTCTTACTATACAAAAATGAATCGATCGTCGTGTATCCGCAATGCCGAAGCATTTGTAAACTCCTCCTGTTTCCAATTAACCCCCCACCTGTCTCTTTCCTACTGTGGGATCTCAACCAGACAATTTGTGTTTACTGACCGCACATCTGGCTGCTTTACTTTTGGGATTTCATTTCCAAATGCAAGCCAAGCGTACAAAAGTTGCTCGAACAATTTCATACAGAGCAGAGCACAGAAGACGATCATTCACCATTTTTAATTTCGACCATCCAATTAAGCTCCGGGCTTTTAGTATCTACCTCGACTCGAATGTGATGAAGAGTTACTTGTACGCATGTTAGTCGTGACTCACTCCGGCTGTGATGTAAGTGGACTCACACTTAAGCAAATATGACGGCAGTGGCAAAATATGGAGCGTTCCAGTGTTATGATAGTGAGAGATGATTGCTCCAAGCTATACGGATGACAAAGTAAAAGTGGCTCAGTTAGATGAGGTTTAGCGTGCTTGTTGGTATTTTTTTTCCTGTTGACAATGACCTCACAATATTCACAATGACCTTACTATGATTTTGCATTGAGATGATGACTATTATAATCATTTGAATAGCTGACGTACTTGAATTCAAATTCCTATTAAGAGTCCAGTCATGCATTGACCGTGTGTGACAGTCTAATCCAAAAGGTAAATCACGACTCAATGTTCCATTTTCACCATTTTAATCCCTAGTTGATACGAGAGACATTTCTGAAGGCAAATTATTGCCTTGGAACGATTCGACGTTTCATCACTCGCGTCATTTGGCTTCTGTCTAATTCCTGACATTTGTCATCATCATTTTTTAGAGCTTTATGAACGACATGTAAATGCCATGAGAAGATAAAGTGTGCAACCAGGGGGGCAAATTATATGTTATTCCCTTTTGCCCGCCCTCAAATCTGAAAACATGGTGACCTTTTTGCTAAAAGGCCATTTTGAGTAATCAATTTGGTTCACTCGGATTCATCGTTAGCAACAATTAAGCCGACATGTTCGTATCAACTATCCATCTTGAATCATCTGAGGTTTCCATCTCCAATTTTGCCGTCTGGAATACACCAATGAGTCACGAGCCTTTGTGTTGACAGTTTTACGCATCGCTTCATTAATTCCTCAAGCCAATGTTTAAACAAGTTTTTCTCGCGTCATGGCCGATAGGGAAGATTCCGTTCGGATCTTTGTTCGCCAGTGAAAAAAAAAACAATTACGAGGTTAACTTGAACTGTGACTTATTGATTTAATAAAACATGTTGACAAAAAGCCCAATAGCTGCAGGGTACCTCGTACCACTGGAATGGCGCTTGACGTTTGCCCGGGGAGACGACAGCGCGAGTCAGCCTTTAATGAAAGTGTCATGCTAAACCTTGGATGAATAACAGGCGGAAAAAAGGCATTTAGCTGGAGGAAATTACCAACAATACTCTTAAAGTTCAACTTTAAATTGTGTCACTAAACAACCGCGGGAATGTGATGGTCCCGTTATTGAGTTTATACGACACCAGTTAGGGAGTATTAAGAAACAAAAACTTGTTTTATGACAGATTTCTATCTCCTATTGTCCAATCTTGTAAGAGAAAATCCATAAATAGCATCCCGGGGCTACATGGTGCTGATGTCGTTTCCCTCTGACTGTTGTTGATTTCACACAGGCACTATTCTGTCCTCATTTAAAATCAGTCGGCCTTTTTTCTCTCACCGGGCAACGCAACTAGAAAGCAAACGAGGAATGCGAGCTCCAAAGAGGGAACAATAGAAACAGGATTTTGTGAAAACATCAGGCCCCGTAGGAGGATTGTTACATTTTATTTAGATCCAGCCATCCGTTTTGTATTCTGCTTGTCCTCATTGGGGTCACGGTGTGAGCTGAGGGCTAAATCAGCTGACATTTTTTTTTTTCTGCAACATCATAGGTGTAAAATACAACCCACCGCCGGAGTTTTATTTGTGTCGCAACCCCCGCGTAGCAACAAATGAGCAAATAAATGTATCGCCGCGTTAATTTATTAGCACCGTAAACGTGTTGGCAGTGTCGTTTTCTACCACGGGAATATTCTTCTGCATGAAGGTGGGTGGCTTTGATCTAAAGATGGAGAACACAATTCTACCCCACAGCTGGCGGCAAGAGCAACATGGGGGTAGGTAGAAAGGATTCTAAAATTCAATTTAGCCCAGTAGCGGGGGTTGATCCTTTGTGCAACAGAGCTGCTTCCCCTCATATAGTACTTATAAACACTTTCAAAGTGCGCGTTATACACATTTGAATTCCAGATGCTACCAATAATACTCTCGTTTGGAGTGTGACAATACTTCTGCACGTGTAATCCTGCAGCCTTGGGTGAAAAAACAACGATTACAGCATAGCCTTGCATGCATCATTGTTCGGCTCATCCTGCACGGGGACTTATTCTGAGAATGACCTAGCAATCGAGAGAAGAGGGCATGAAATTGCCTCCCGGTTATAAAGAGGTTGTCGTGATGAGTCTCGGAAAATCCTTATCAAATGCTTTGTCGCTCAAACAGCTGCTCACACCACCACGTGCGTGCATCTGTTGGCGAGGAAAAAAAAATACAGCGAGTGCTTTTGTTGATATGATTCAGAACTATGGAGTCGACTTAATATTGCTTGAACTGAGATTGGGAAATTAGAAAATTAAAGGTTAAAATATGAAAGTAAGTATAGCTTACGGCAGTCGCACGACTGTTTCCACCTCAGCGCCTAATCCTTCTTTAAAAGTGACTCTGTACAGGGGACAGGGAGCGGAAAATGAAAGTGTTCCTCTAAATGGCTTGTGGAGGGATGCCTGTCAAGTGGAACGGGTCTAGTGGGGAAATTAGCCAGAAAACATGCCAAGCGAGCGCTGCGGCTGGCTGTGTGGCATCGTTGTCGCCTCAAAGGGGAAGAGGCTACACTCGCAGGATGGCAAACACAAAGAATGCTTAATTAAACGACCACAGAGACAAATGTGTTATTTTCCGTCCCTGACAATTCAAAGCCGCAATGTTGGCAACCCTTGCGTTGAATTATTTTAGACGGCCATATGCTATTACATCACAAAAGTTTCTTTAATTCTTTGGAAACTTCTTTACATATGTCATTTTCTCTGTGTGGTGTCCCACAGGGTTCAACTTTAGGGCATCTATAAATTCCAACCCAATAAAACCCATGATTTTACCCCTCAGAAAAACTTTTTCAGTTTCATACTGTGTGAAAATCAAATCATTTCCTTCAGTCTCAAAGAAAATAGCAAAAGTGTTGTTAAAACAAAAATATATTGAGCAAAATTGTGAGTCATGCAACACTGGTGCAGTATAATTTCTTCTAGTGTTAGTGTCCAATTATTCATTGTTCCCTTACGTCCAAATCCTTTTTTTTTTTACATTTTACCTCTGTGAGCTCAGTAAATTAAACCAATTATGCTTTTTTTATTATTTCTAAGGCCCACATAATCCTCTAAAACCTCTACATCTTAAAATGCTGATCTTAAGGCGAACTCCTGAATAATTGGAGGCATTAAGTGATGTTGCAAGTCAAAATGTGAGTCAAGGTTAGTTAATTAGTCATTTTAGAGGGTATACTTGCTCATATATTTACCTTTCTGATGAGGCTTTGTATTTTGAATTTGATTTCTACTTTTAGGCTGATGCGATGGATCATACCTCACACTCCCTGGAGCTAGACATTGTGCAAGTGCAGGAGCCAGTGCCGTTGCCTAGCACTTCCAATGCCTCCGGAGTGGCAGCAGGGTTGTAGCTCATGTAATATTCTTGCAGCTGGGTGCTTAGGTCCTGCTCCGGCTCTGGACTTTTTTTGCGACATTTTCTCCCCACCATGGATCGCTGGTGGAGCAATCTGGTTGCGCCCGGGTAGCGGCGCCACAAGACGTAGACGATGGTCAGAATCAGAGACATGCTGAAGAAGAGTGCCACACTGCCTACCACGACTTTATGCAGAGTCATATGTTCTATCTCTGGGGGTAGAATGTGAGTGGGTCGACTACGTGCCACCGAGTCTCTTGGATCTTTACTCATGTGCCCGGGGAACGTAGGACGAGGAATAGGTTGCGGTCGGAATGGTGGGTGTGGATCGTAGGTTGGTGATATGAGCGGAGAACCGCTAGTGGGGGCAAAGGTCGGCTCGTTGGTGGCTTCGGAAAAAAGCTCCGACATCGGCGAGGGCGTCTCGGTCAGAATGTAATCGATTTCCTCGCAAATGCCGTGGTTCCTTGTGGCTTCCATAATCTTTTCTCCTTGGAGATACTTCGGGCTGCTGCATATCATAGTGGTGTCTTTTGTGCCACGGAAATTTCTCAACCAAGCCACCAGCGGACATATGCCAGTGGTACAATCCCATATGTTGCCAGCGAGGCTGATGGAGGTCAGCGAGATCCACGCCGACACCGCCTCTTGAGATACGTTGGACAGTTTGTTGGATTCCAAGTTGAGAACTTGAAGGTTGGGTAAGCAGTGGAACACGGCCGGATCCAGGATCTGTATTTCATTTCCAGACAGGTCGAGTTTCTGCAGCGTATACCACGTCCAGGGAAGTCCCTGATTGACCACCTTGATTCGATTCCACTGCAGGTATAACGATCTCAGATTGGCGAGACGAGGAAAGAGAAAAAAGTTGATCCGGGTGAACTGGTTATGCTCAAGATGCAACTCCATCAGCTTCTGTAACCCTAAAAAGGTGGTGCGTGTGAGAGCCTTGATTCGATTGTAGCCCAAATCCAGAAACTCCAAACTTCGGCACTCGAGGAACGCTCGGATGGGGATGTTGGAGAGACCGTTTGAGCGGAGGTGTAGGTTTTGCAACTTCCGCAAACCATGAAATTGTCCCGGTTGCAGGATTTCCAACTTGTTGTAGGACAGATCTAAACTACGAAGATTAGGAATTCCGTGGAATGTGGAATTGTGCAGCGACGTGATCTTATTCGAGCTCATAATGAGTTCTTTTAGTCTCCGAACTCCCTGGAATGCCCGACTGTCGACCGCTGAAATCTGATTATGATCCAGGTATATCCAGAGAAGCTGACCCAAGTGAGCAAACTGATACGGCAACAGAGTGTGCAGCTCATTATAGCGCATGGAGAGACCCTGGCATCCGACGGAAATATTTTCCGGGACATCCAAGAAAGCAGACGAATCACAATTAACCGTCTTCCCTTCGCACCGACAACTATTCGGGCAGGTGCGTTCGACGAAGCTGAACAATAAGGGAACTCGCAAAAGGAGAAGGAGTGGAAAGAGGAGGTGCGTCACTCGTCCATCGTTCAACATCGGACCTGGAAGAGAAGACCGTACAATTTCATTTGTCACAACATATCATTTGATAAGTGATATCTAACACATAATAGTAACGTTGAATACCTGCAACAAAGTTCAAACGCTGTCCACGGATAAATTTAGCACCGTCGACCCCATTAACACGGGCTATACGGTACGACTCTTAATTCCCATTAAGGTAGATTATAGAGGGGGGGGGGGGGGGGCGACAGATGTTAGCCGCGTATTATATAGTGGTTATTTATGGATGAATTATCACATATGCGCCAAACGGATTAAATAGTCTTACTAAGCCCTTGTACAGTTTGTCTCTTAATTTCTTTTGAGAAGCACATGACACACAAATGTAAACTCTAATTAAGAAGAGTGGTAAAACATGTACGTGATGTGAGGTGACGGTGAGTAAATGAGAGTAGGGACAATGTGCCATGCGAAAATGTGTTCTATTAATAAATCTCTTGGCTCTTCCAAGCCATAAATGCAGCGCAGCTTCCATCTTATCCATTAGCTGCTCTGTCAAGTGGTTAAGAGTTCAATGCACCGGACCGATTCATTAGTTGTATTAAAATGATTCCAATTCTCATTGGAGCAGTTAAAATGAACTTGGTAAGCTCAAAGAAAGGATGAACAGATTTTGATGTCCTAAAACGTTAGATGAGATGATATGCATGAGAGCTATGGCGGTCAGGCATTTTCTCATTGATGTTGCTGCTTGGCTGAATATCTAATTAGCGCACATTGATTCCGTATGGATTCCTGCATAGACAAAAGATTAAGAAGCAAGTGTTTATCAGGTCCCCAAGTGAGGCGTGGAGAGATTTGAACTCTCGTCTAGTTTGATTAACCTCAGATTCAATGCTGCCATTATATTTTTTATTTTATTTTTTGAGTGACTTGTTGGTAGTTATACAGTATAAAAAAAAAATTGATCTCTGTGGGGATGCTCATGAAAACTGGAAAAAAAATTGTAAAAAGTTGAAAAAGACTAAATAGTATAGCTGGCAACCAAAGAGATTTAATCTAATCGGATAGATGAACATCTGATTACTGTATCTCGTGTTTTTTCTTTCTTTATCAAAGCTTGACCAATTGAAGCCGGAGGCGCCTAATTTTTTTTTTTTTTTTTTTACAAAATAACTCTTGCCCACTGTTAATGCCTTTGCGTTTAAAGCAACTGTAATGTCTGTAATAGAGTTTGCCGTCTGTAATTTATAGTTTATTGACCCGTTAACCTTTACGTTATAAAAGCAATTTCGGACAGCCAAAAATCGAACAAGCAACGCCTCATTACTCGTAGATTGCTGAAGTCCATATACAACTGTATTTACTGATATGCAAATGCACCACCCAGTAAAATTCCCAGAAGCTCTTGAAACTCACTTTTCATGTCACCTAAGGTTATGATTTTTTTTTTTTAATCTGCCAAGAATGAGACGACTTTCCAGCCGAAGGGTACGGAAGGTTGTGCCAGTCCCCGAAGAGTCAGCTGTCGTGTTGCTTGGCATCGCGACGCCTTGATATTTCATTTGAATGCACCAAGCTCTAAGCAGCAATGCAAAGGCTATTAGCCAAAGTGCCCGAGTGGCTTGGCCAACCGTGTGCGGGTCAAATTCCGAAGCACTCGGAAGAAATGAGAAGAGAGCCAGAAATGCGACTATATCCACTATTTGGTATTAAACGTTCAACTTATGAATATTATACGATAGTTTGCGTTTCGTTGCAGAGACATTTTGGGATTGGAAACCGGTACTATCAACTCCATTATGGAATTGTGCTTTTAGTTGATATGCTGTAAGAAATGCAGAATATGTTAGAGTTGTGCTAGTGTAAGCCTTGTTTGATGTGTTTGGAAATTTGAAAAAAATGACTCCTCCAGTTTCGGGAAAATGAAGCTTCATGAACCAGTTGAAGATTCATTTTGCTATGACTAGATTTTTGAAATTCCCACTGTCCCGATGAGAGCTGTCATCTCATGGTCATGAGTTTCTCAAATGTGTTCACGCTCACAACGGCGCCAGGTTGCATGCATCTCCTGTAACATCAACACTTTTGTAGTTGAGAATTATTCGAAAGTTCATCTTCATTTGATCAGAGAAGCTGTTAGTTTGAAAGTGTATGATGTGTGACTGAGCTTAGGCAAGCAGAATTTGAGATGGGCACTTTAGTATTGTGATTTACGACATAACTGACCATGCGCACTTAGATTTAGGGCACATAAAATAAAAAGCACTCCCGGGACTTAAAAGTATGTGACATATTATAAGTCATGGGGACCATCTTATTCCATGGTGATTCACTGGACACACTAGCATTACAATATTGCATTTTTTTATTTTTTACATGACTAACAGCTATTATTTCAGAAGCAATTAAATAAAATTTGCAAGTCAGATGTAACTTTAAAAGTGGAGGATTTATGATAAAAGCTTTTTTGAGGGGGTGGGCTGTGCATGGTAACCAATGAAGACAAGTGAAATCTTTCAATACACGATTTTATAACGCAGCCGGGTGTGAGATTAAGAAAAGGCATTAGAATTCCATGTGATTAACAATCGAGTTTGTAAACTCACTTCTGCTGAAGAGGCTTAGTGAGGGATGTTTTAACCAAGGACTCATGAGCGTATTGACCTCCTAAAGTATAAGAGTAGATAAATGAAGGTCTGTGCTTCAACTGCTCGTTGACTCTTTCATCAGAAAAGAAAGACTTGAATAATTAACACTCCAAAAGCCCTATTGCCACCTGTAGTACATTTCTCAACAATCTACTGCAGATCAGTGTGAAGATGAAGAATAGCACAACTCCAAGTCCTCAATTGATGAAGTGTCTTTAACATACATCAAATTCCCGCGGCTGCGTGAGTTTAACATGTTTATTGATTGCAGCGTTTATCATGGTCATTAAGGCCTCTTGATTCTTATTGACCAGTTCATCTGGGTAAATTTTTGGTTTAAAAAAAAAGACAAATAAATAATAATAAAAAAAACTAAATTAATTAAATTAAACAAATTAAATAAATAGAAGCGTATAATCCATGGAGGCGACCATAATTGTTTTTATCCAACATGATGAGCGACGGGGTGTTGGCACCGAAGCGAACATATATGCAGCGGAACACGCCTAGGATCACGTATAGCTATGCTAACAATATTAACATTCATGATTTTCCCAAGGGTGGCTGGTCTGCAATTTATCAAAACAAACTCACATTTTCAGCTGTTCTTATCTACCCCGTCAGTCAAACGGTTGAAGGAATCTTCCGAAAGAGCCAAATGATAACTCGATATCACACATTCTTGCTGACTGGGGCAGGGGAATAATATAGCATGGTGATTGGATTTTCTTATTATTGTTTTGGTTTTGGCAGGCTAAGCACTGCTGTCCGATGTATTTAGACGTGAGTGCCGCACATGCACAAGTTTTTGGCGTGGTGGCAAATTATTTCAGTGGACTGCAGGGTTCAAAATATCTTCCTAATAATCCGAATGGTATCTTCTTTTGAAAATTGGACTAATATCAGACATCACGATGAGTCGTGGAGTGTAAATTTAGGATACCCCAACCAACAATTTGCTGTGTATGGCTTTCAAATGTTTTGTGTTATTTTAAATTGATGTTGCAATTTACTTGCACGCCATAGCTGACTTTTAAAGGGCAAGTAGCTCAATTTAGTTGATTTCGTTTTGATAACTCTGATTTGCTCCTATTTTTTTTTTCCTCTGTCTACGCTATTTTGTGGTTGCTGGGGTCTTTTGTTGTTGTTGTTGTTGCATAATAGAGGCAAACATCTCCTCCGGGTTATCCCACCAAGTATGAAGCACACACTGAGGATAGAATGAAAAAGCATATCCAACAATTTCACGATGCGGAGAGTGCCTGGGCTCAGCAAATAAAATGCGGCAAGAGTTTATTAGCTGATGACTGAGAAAGCCTGCAGACTTTACTGTGACTCTTCTTGTCATTTAACGACTTTGAAAATATTCGCATCTTCCTGATCTTGGAAATATCAACTGCCTCTGACATTACTGAGCGTATTTCATGTCTTGTTTATAATTGAAGTCTCGTGAAATATAGTTCTTGGCGAACGATGCCTCGGCTTGGCAATATGTATTCAAATGCGCCCAATCAAAATGGAAACGAGACCGTACGGTATTCTGCTACAACAACAAGATCCAAATCTAGTTTGGAGCGGAGACAACTGTATCTGCTTGTCATGCACATGGAGTCATTAGTTCCGTGCCATTGTTTCTCTCCCCCCGTCACGCTGGAATTTCTGACGTTTGGTTATATTTCTTCTGTGTCTCGCCTGCAGCCTTCCCTTGGACTCGAGTAAATTAAAATGAGACTTTGTCAGAGATGCTGATTCACGCAAAAATCACAACTTGGGGAAATAGCCAGATATGCTACTGCAATGATTTTAAGTTTGAATCATTTAGCGCTTTTGTTTTAGTAAAATCACTAGGGCCACATTTTTAACTGAGAAATTCTGGCAGGGATCAGATTTTCCTCTGTGTGTCTTCTCCGGCCATGATTAATGCAAAGCTTGATTCACAATGGTGCGCTCGGTGCCAGGAATCACTAATCAAACCCATTTTGCCGTTTTACAGCGTTTCACCCCATTCCATTGTCTCCTACTTCCACCAAGATACTCATATTGACCGTTTGCGAAGAACCTCGCTCCGAGCTCATTTCCTGGGAGGTTCCGTTTGGTGGAAATCTTCTATCATGTCCTCGATTTTTATCCTTGAATCAATCCGCGGCGTGATCTTGATGTCCACACCGTATTAGTAGATTGTCAACATAATTTGTCAAGGACCCAACGTAGTCCAAACCGTGCCTTTCTGCTCTAAGTCTTCAATCTCTGCCTGTGTCTTCCTGCTAGCGTAGGATTGGTATTCCACAGCTTGTTTCCTCCCGGCTATCGTGATCATTTTCAAGAGGTCACAGATCGGAATTTTACCCCTCTGCTACTGCTTCACCTCTCGTCTCTCTTGTGGTTAATGAGTTTGGTTTTACCCCTGGATGATTTAATTACCTGGGCCAAGGAGGTCATGTTTCCAATGCCGTTGGTTAGTTTGAAGTCCTCTAACTTACTATCGATGGCTCCTCATACTTTAAATGTGTTTTGTGACTTAACATTTTTGGTTTGGTGATGAAATGCCCATGAGTGATTGAATCCAGCCAAGCCCACACTAGTGATTAATAAATTGGTCCAAATTCCATTTTCCAAGTACACTTATGAACACAGCAAGTATTTTCACTTAGTGAAGTGCATGCTGTGATTTGAGGAGGAATAAGTCTTTTCATTGCTATGTTAAAAGCGACTAGCACTCATACAGGAGCAATTTTTTTAGTCATCCAATGCATTCAATCGACTTTGGCAAGGTGATTAAGCAATTTGTGTCTGTGTGCTATTTCCGAGACGTTCTAAATGATTTGTGGCTTTCAGGATCATTTGAAAATAATAAAATGGAACATAATGGACCGAAAATAATCGCTATTATCTTTAAACCTAGTATGTTCCATCAAAATATTTTCTTTGCCAAATAATTACTCCTCCTCTGAGGACCAATTACAATCTGATAAAGAATTTCCATTATGGGAAGAACTGACTTTTTATTGTCACACATCATTATATTAAAAAAAAAAAAAAATTATGTTTAAATTGTGTTTGTTAAACAGTTCTGCTGCTATTGGAGGCTAGACAGCATGCATAAAATAACAGAAATTTCACTACTGCGGCTGTAGATGGCCATCAAGAGACACATACCAGGCAGAAATTCAAATCCAAGCACCAACCTAATGCAGTCAAGCTAAATCACATTTTTGGAAATTGGCACTGCTGGATTTTCATGAATTGTTCAAGTGACACAATTCCGACATGCTCTTCCCGGATGGCACATTTGGGTAATGACTTGTAGTAGGATACAATTTTGGTGGGTGAACTTGAGTTGACGCTCGACTCTGACAAATGTTTGTCAAAGTACATAATTGTTGGTGTGAATTAGTTAGACTGCTTATTAAAACACCATTTTTATGCATGCTTGTGTGGGCAGCGTGGAAGGCCCACTGCTTGGGTCACGTCGACTCACAACATGTGATGCAATATAATGAGATCCAGCAAATGTGCCTCCACAAAAACATAATGATGCACAATTTTGACTGACAGTGCCAAGTGATATTGCGCAATCTGGTGACCAAAATATTTGTTAATTCAACTGTAATTAGGACAGAAACGAGCCTTAGCATGTTATGTTTTATTAAGTCATAAATATTATGTTGCTCATAGTTTGTGCCAATTATGTGTATGGTTGAAAATAAAAAAAAAATGGCAAATGGAACAAGTTTCATAAAGAGACAAATGGAGCTATTTACATGTCATGTCATGTCATGTCATCCCACCTTGCAGACATGGAAAATGATCCCCCTCACTGCACCAGGGAAAAAAAATATATTTTGCATCCCAAACTCAGTGGTGTATTTTAACCAGCCTATCCCACACATTAAAAATAAAGATTGATTGGAAGCCGCAGAAGGCAAGGGAAGTGTGGGTTTGTGGCTCCTGAGCTGTACCTTCTGAGCACTAAAATGGAGGAGGCGTGTGGGATCAGATTGGAGGAGCTGTTTGAGGGGGGGGCAGCAGAAGTTAGAGGAATGACTCAAATCCGCCACAGCTTGCAATGCTGTGGAAAAGTGCAGACTTCTCCCCTGCGTATACATTTAATAAACCTCATCGTGCAATTCTCATTTTGCGAGTCCACTGCGCAATTACACTTCAACGCGCGCCTCTGTCATCTCCACTAAATGTGACAATCATTTCCCGTCCTTGATGCGACAGGAGCACGATATGTAAATGCACTTGACTACATTTGGTACGTTTAAATACTCACCCATGTTGTCTCATCCGCGCGTCTGTTCCGTTCCTTAATACAGTCGTGCGATTCTTCAGCACCGATCACGACTTCCCTTAGTCTCCCTGGTCCAATCCAGACCCCCCAGAAAACTGGCGGAACCCCCTCAAGCAAGCGGTGATTCACCTTGGATCATTCCTAAAAATATAAATAAATCTTCCGGTGGTTCAAGCGTTCAAAGTTTGTTCCAATGCGCACTGGCGCTGCGTAACTCTCCGCGCATCACAGAAAATGTGTCATCAAAACTCAAATTGCGAATATATCTTCGGATTTGAAGCATGATTTTAAAAGGCGCACGGATGAAAAATAACAGCACGTTTTAAAAGTGTCCAAAGTCAGAGAAGAGCACGGTTGTGGCGCAGAGATGGGCGCAGCCTCCTCGCCAAGCAGGTGCTCCATGCAAGCGCACGTCAGCAATGTGCTGGATTTGCAGGGGCGCGTGCTCTGCCTACCCAGATGCGTGCGCGCGCGCGCGCGCTCCCCATGCGTGGGGTACGCGTGCGCGAAGGAGGACGCAAGACTCCACTCAATGCATTGTTGAACAGCTGTAGGCGCCTTCTGGTCAAATATGAGATTTGTTGTTTGTTCAATCATCAATTTGCTCCCTGAATCGGGATTGTATTAAGGGGGTGGGGGTGGGGGGGCATGAAGATTGGAATTATTACGGGGTGAGTGGGTGCAGCTTCATCCACGTTGCATAATTACTGCAGCTGAAAGTGGTAAATGTAGTGCTTTGCAAGAACAGATGCTGTTGTCTTCCAAGATATCTGATATAATCAAGTGAAACGATGACTACTTCCAAAGTATGCTTATCATTTATATTTACATTTAGAATTCAGAAATGCCGACAGAATATGAAATGTCTGACCGCCTACTCGGAAAAACTGCAAGTATACGAAATCAGTAGCTTTATTTAGAAATTATTTTAATTGTCTGTTTAAAGCATCTGTTAGCTTCACGCTAATGCTAACATCCATATAACCCATGTGGACATGCAATATAACTGCATTCGTAGTCATATATTCTTGATCATCTGCGACGAGCTGGGAGAAGCTCAGATGTGTATAGTACAGCATTTTTGTCGTCTCTTTGGATTTAACTTGATTTATGGGATTGTAAGATATATACTATGGACATCAAATGTAAAATAGGTATTTATTTTTTTGTAAAATGATATTTAGTGTTACAAAATTGTAGTTGCAAAGGGCATCAGGAGTAAAAAAAAGCCAAAACGGAAAAATGCTGCACTGCTCATCGCCAGATTATATCTAGACTCAATCAAAAATAATAACTTTGGCCTTCGTGATGTCAGACTAGACGGAGGTGATAAAGCTTGAAATTGACAACCAGTTAGGATGTGATGAAAATGTGTGAAACGACAAGAGCCCCCTTTCGATTTTGTTTTTTTTTTCTCAAAGGAAAATTTCTTTTTAAACTGTTTCCATGGTAACCACCCTTTTATTATGTTTATGATTTTTACCTCCTAATTGGTTACCTATAGCTGATCACCTGATAATCAAAGAAGCAACTGTTTTCACAGCCACCGGTGAGAAATTTGCTAACATGTCACGTTGGATTTGCAAAATTACATCTCACTCCATTCTCAGGTTTCCATCATATTGCACCCTTTCAAGTTTTCCTAGAAGCTGACAGTACCTCAGCAATGCTTTAAGTTATCACATTGCATCAAAACATGTGTTTTTTTTCTCCACGTAAAAGAGGTCAAATGAAAGGTGTCAGTCAGTTCTTGGAAAATAAAAGAACATGCGTGTTCAATTCGACGGCGTACAAGGTGTGTCGTTCTTCTTACATGTTTTATATGGAATCGAAAAGATTTTCAATATGACATGAGCGGAAATATCCGTAGCCGTATGTAGATAATTGGTTGTTTGTTATAGCCGTGGGCAAAAAACTGACAGTACCTCAGTAATCTTTCCGGGTCAAAGCTCCGTTGGTTGTCACTTCAGTTCAGTTTGTGTGGGACTAGCTTGTTGTGTTTTGGATAGATCTCACCTAACGACCCAACTGTGATCTGGATTTGGATTTATTTTTCCATTTGTGTCGGAAGAGCTTCAGCTGTGTGCTTTATGACCAAACTTAGTGAATTAAAATCTTCTGATAACATTTGTTGTAGTGTGGAAAAATATAAGAGCCCAAGTTTACCAAAAAGGAACAAGCACAGACTATTTTTTATTTTTTTGCTTTGTCTGTTGACAGAAATAAGAAATGTTTGATATATTCACTGAACTTTATGAATTATGCATTTCGGCAATTTATTACAAAAAACAAAATCTTGTTTATATTCCCGAGCATAATGTGCATCACAATTCTTACAGATGAAGGGCGAATTGCTTATTACTTTCAGAAACTTTAACATTTGATCGTATTTTATTTAACTATAAGGTGCAGCGGATAATAAGATGCAAAAAAGCCACGCTGGTTATAAGGTGCACAGTTTATAATTATAAGGCAAAATATTTGGCCATAGAAACACAACAAATATATTCAACTATAATTCAACATCCATGCGAGGTGATTATACGGCGCACTGTCAATTAAAAAAAAAAATTAAAGGATTTTAAGTGCGCCTTATAGTTTGAAAAATACGGCATGTTAGCTTTCTTGCCACGAACAATTCCGCTGTTAAAGAATGTTTAATTTATTCTACCTCAACTTTCCTTAAGAAACTTTCTGAACAATACATTCAAGAATGTAAAATATGTAAAAGAATAAATGCAGAACAAAGCCAAAAACATGACTCTTTAATAGAAGCGGCCATGAATTAGTTTTTTTTCTTCCTCTCAAGAAAATGGCTGCATTATTGAAACCGCCACGACGTCAAGGATCGGTGTGCGGTTTTGTTTTTGGCCCATCTACAAGTTGAAAAACTTTCTGTCATTTCTAGGACAACACGGGATTGTGCCGTGAATAACAAATGGTAAATGTAGCAACTTGGCAGCCATCTTTCTTTATCACATCACTCCTGATGTTGCATTCCATTACCGCCTGACAATTATCCCAGGATGCACAACACATGCCAGATGTCAGAGTTAGCGTAGCTCAAAATTATATCGGCGAGACGCTGAGTTCACTGTAGCATTTGAGGAAAGAAAACATCAGTATATTTATGGCTCATGTGAAATACTTATCTAGGCTCACCTGGGGAAAAAAAAAAACTCCACGGTGGTTTCAACATAACCCTGCTGAGAACAAACTGAGATAAACAAACCCTGAATAAGATATGTTACATACAGTTGTTGTGAATTATATATTGTCTATCCGGTGGAATCTCTAAACATGTTCATTTTTAAGTTAATGCTGTTTGTTTGCCCCCAGAGGAAATACGGTAATTTTCTTCCTTTGCTTCCGTGTTCATAATGTTGTCATGTTAAACCTTCATTCATTGTTTTGTTCCTAAATGCGGCGCACTTATGTTTCGTTTTTTTCGACTGGCTTGTTTCTCTCCCTGCGCTAATGTGGTGTGCCCTACAAATAGAAATTTTCTAAAATAGATCCGTTCATTGAGTGTCTTCTACTCGGTGGGGAAAAATAAGATAATTGAAAAAAAGAATAAACATCTCATGGTATGATGCCAATTATTTAAATGTATTAACGTGTGCATGTTGCGACTTGAAATTGGCGGTAAAATGGATCAGAAGACATAGTCTGTTTTTCGGAGGACTCATTTTCAAGATGTAGGTCTAAATGTATTCTAGTTTTGACTTAAGACGTTGTAGGCGTTGTTTGCATGAATGTGTATGATTTGCAGGTGTGTTCAAGATAGCAAATCAAAGACTTTGTACAAACTGATAAAATGTGAACCTCCATCATAGTGTACTTTATTTGTCTCAGTTTTTCAATTTGTACATTTTTGTGCGGGTTCTAATCTTAATCGAATCTTCAGTGTGTGCTTGTGTGTATGACAGAGACCGAGTGTGGTCTTTGTGTGTGTGTGTGTGTGTGTGAATAAGTAAAGACAAAGAGCACCCCGTGGGGGCTTTTCTCATCTTTCCAACAGACTTCGTCGAGATGACTTTGGATTTTTTTTTTATTCCAAACAGCTCGAATTTAGTTGAACCATCAGTTCATTTCCTGGTCATGGGAAATATTTTTGGAATGAGGGTCACCAAAGGCCGAGTCGCCATATGGCACGTTAATTGAATTGGACGTTTGGACGGCCATTTTCCCAAATTCCCGATGGCCACAAAAAAAAAATCTGAGTAAATATGGGCCTGACTTTTCCTAATTTATCTATTGACATTACTTCTTTTCAAACACACTGACGCATTCAACACAACATGCTTATCATTTTCCACGGTTCCTTGCTGAGCTATTTTTAGTTCCCAAACAATAGGGAGCAAAATCCAAGTCAGAGCCGTGACATAAAAACGAAATTGATGCTGATCTTTGTAGTCGAAAACAGAAGCGAAGACAAAAATTGAAAACGTTTGACGGCCGCTCGACAATCGGTTGGACAAAATAACTTTGGGCGTTTTGTTCACTTCCATCTCCGTAGGAGTTAATTCGTGATGCAAAGGTAGAAGCTAGAAATTCGGTTGCTAGGTTGCACTTCACTTTCTGCTTTCAGGGAGAAACAATAATGGCCCAAGCGAAGGTTTTCTCAAAGTGTTTTTCAGTACCATATAAAAGGGATCGCCAACAGAATACATCTTTTGGAATAAATCTATAGATTCGTAAATGAAATGCTAATTAAATGAATTGCCCCCACTCCACAGCAAGTCAGCAACGTGACAAAACTTGTGTACAAAGCCTTGAAAATAAGTTTGGAGCCATCTGGCTGAATGTCTTCAGACAAAAATATTGCAATCCAATCATCTGTAGCAGCTTATTATTATTTTTTTTTATATAAACTTCCGTTACAGTCACCTCAGGTAAAATTGGACTGCAATAAATCCATCACAGTTAAGGGAAATATAGAATTAGTTTTTCTCGACAAGCCACTCTTTGGAGGACAAAATAAGGTCAATTTAAAATTGTTTATAGTAACCGGCAACGAAATTAGCATAATGAAAATGTAGTTGGTGTTGTGTGCATTTAATTGATGCTAACAATACAGACAATTTAAAATGTCTTTGGGATTACAAGCAGATGGTTGGTTTCACATAATTGTTTTGCACAAATCCATGAGGGGAAGAGCTTATTGTTCCCTTTTTTTCATAAATCAACTATGATAAACTTCTGCTGCTTTGTTTTTCACTTTTTTTGTACTTTGCGGCATTGTGACTGATTTACAAACGTATCCTCTTACTTCACAAACTGTGATCAACTTTCACCGTTTCTTTCATCGATATTAATTTGGAAAATATTCATGACGCAGAGCAACGTAGTTTTTGATCAACTTCCAGACTTAATTATAATTAATTTGACATTTTGGTTCACGTTGGACGAAATACTGCACGGCACCTCCAGCAGTCGCTCATTTGTTTCTGTCGGCATTATGCTAATTTCTTTAAAGTACAAATGCAATTAAGGCAAAGTCAGTCAATAGAGCTGCGCTGTACTTGAAGCAAAATGACTCTTGTCTTTGGCTGGTTCTCCAGGGAAGAACTTTTGTGATCTCAGCTGTGACTGATTTGATAACTCTATTATATTCTGCAGCCTTGTAGAAAGATTTACTCAGTCTGCACAAGAGAAACTTCGGGAATCAAGGCGAATCTCAACACAGCACGACATAACAATCTTTGAGAGATGATTAAGGAAAAAAAAAAATCATGCAAATCAATCACCACCTTCATGTCACATATGATTACCTCATCAATACTTGGTAGAGGAGTTGGTCGGACCTATCAAGTCCGGACCACATGCAGTAAGTACAATTTGCAGGGGCTGAGAACGGAGTCCTCCCAGGAGGAGCAGTAATTGTCTTTTCCTGAAATGCTACATGATGGCGGCAAAAGCACTACTTTTATAATAGACAGGATAGTGGACTGTCTTACTTAGGCTCCTCCCTTCACTTCAACATAGTTCCTTAGCACAAAAGTGATAAAATAGCGAAATCTCTGAAGACGTTAATCAGATAGCAGTATTAATAACTCTTTACATCCATATTAATATGAGCTGCAGAAAAAGCCATTTGCCGCCTTCTCAGTTTGCCGAACGGTTTTTATCGATCGTCTCTTGAAATGTTTGCATATGGATGTCTCCTCCGTGACTCATACAAACAGTCATCAAATCGCATCACCACAGTCAAGATTGGAGGTTTCATATTTTGGGGAATGTAAATCAAAGTACTCTTCTCCTTTAAGGGTTCATTTTTCTTGAGCTTATCTCTTGCAGATTTTTCAACGTCAAAATTCTGAGCCGGTGCTGATGCCCCCCTCCCTCCTCCCCTCCCCTAACATTAATCATCACGCACTCACAGCCCACCCCCACATATGATAAAAGTCATTATTGAGTGAAAATATTCATCTTGGAGAATAAGAGCACTTCTCTCGTTCTACCCTGTGAATGAGAGTGTGCTACTGCCAAGGTAATAAAGTCATTTATGTTGAATGTACCTTTTATTTCCATCACAGCCAGTCACTCAGTAAGCAAAAAATACCCTTTACAAAAACTCCCACAAAACACACATTGATTGGCTTTTCGATTTTTTTAATATTATGGTCCACTTACATTGTGGGATGCAGTGAGAAAAAAAATATTATAAAGCAAAACACCAGGATGAAAAGTATTTTTCGTAAAATATTGATTTCTGTTTTATTATTGTTATTATTTTGCCTTTGTCTCATTACCTCTCATTACATTGCCTTAGGTTAAAGTGTAAAAGATGGAAATGGCTTGAGGGCATAGCGTAATTACAGAAATTTGAGATGAAAATAATTGGAATAGTTTCTTGGGTTTATTTGCCGCTGTTCGACATCAGTCTGCACCCTTGAATATCCTGGTGAATTCGTTCCCGAGAGAAAGCAGCCACTGTGTCACCGCATCTCAGAGGAGGGGGAAACTTACCGTCAGCTTTCTAGTACCCGCCAATGAATTCAGGGCTCGGAGCAATCGATGCTAGCCGAGAACCAATTAGTAGAGGGCATAGTTTAATATTGACTCGAGCAAATAGCCACGTTGTAAACGGAAATAAAATTTCCACTGCGACGTTGGAGTAAAATTGTGCCCTTTAAGAGGGGATTGACATGACATTTACAATTAGAAACGGAAGCCAATCAAGGTGGTGCGTCAAACCAAGCTAAGTGGGCGGGGCTTATGAGAAACTATAATTGCACATCCACTACAGTAGGTGGCAG
The DNA here is from genome assembly GCF_059516105.1 of Syngnathus floridae. Lineage (NCBI taxonomy): Eukaryota > Metazoa > Chordata > Actinopteri > Syngnathiformes > Syngnathidae > Syngnathus > Syngnathus floridae. The sequence continues at coordinate 2,175,436 of NC_142424.1, read as the reverse complement.
TGTTTCTTTACATTTATTTTAATTTCAGGCAAATTGATTCACTTTGTTTGGGAATAGACAGAAGGTTGTTTCTCCTTATTTATTCATTCATTCATTCAGTCATTCATTTATTTTTATTATTTATTTATTTATTTACGTTATTTTATAATTCAACCTTATTTACTATGAGTAATTATGGCACAGGAGAGCAGCACAGAGTTTGAGTTTGAACTCTGTTGTACTTTTTTTTACAGTACATCTAATTGATCGGATGGGATTGATTTTTATAAATGGGACTCTTCATGTAACCCATTTCTAGCCTCTTCCGTTTGTACCCGAACATGAATTTCCAGAAGTGGTAATGTTCTGTCCGTAATATGTGATTGTGAAAGGCCATTATCCTTCTGAATGGGATGCTTGGCCTTATTGCCAGTTAATTCAACTTACTACGGCAGAATATCTGTCCGTCCATTAGGTGTTGTGCTTATGCTCACGAGTAAATGAGCTCTGCTGTCATCATCAGCTTCACTGATATGATCAACATCCATCCGAGGTGAACCTCGGTGCCTTTCGCATTTGCATAACAGTTTGTAATGAGATATGATTTTAATTTCGGCTGTCACTAAGCAGCACTGATGCGGCCACTGAATGTAGTCTGGACATCATAAAGAGATGAGGAGACATTTGCATCCAACTCCAGTTGGTGGATCCGCAAAGAAGCAGTATGGTCCATCTGTACGTTTATTTTAAATCACGCTCGGCCGGAGCTAGCACAGAGCGGTTATTTCTATTATAAGACAAGCCGACTTTAGCTTCGCCGTCCATATGGACTGGTGTAGTCAGATGGAAAAAAAAATTCTGGAGCACATAAAGGGTCTTGCCATGCAAGTAATTTCTCAAGTCATTGTTGTGGCAAAGGATGATTATCAAAATGTATGTTTGAAAATGCAAATTGTTTACCTGGATTGTTTTCATGACTTAGTTTTGGCACATCCAACGCGAACCATTATCACGTTATCCCATCATAATGATTATTGTGATTATTATTTTGATGCGCTTTGTCGGATGCTAATGCCAAATGTTTTTCCTACGCTTTTTTTTTTCCTCACAATCAAGGATGCATGGGTTCCACTCTCAGCTAAGTCGGATCCAGCCAGTGGTGCTAAAATAGTCCCTGCTCAATAAATTGCAATAGTCTTTTTTTTTTTTTTTCTTTAGCATTGGTATGTACATCATGTTGGTTTCAGAAGGACAAGGTTGCGATCAAAGGCGGTGAAGGGGAGTGCATGTGTCTGCATTAGCATATATTAGGTCTTGTGTTCTATTGTCTCGTAAGTGGCAAAGGTCATACCATTTGAAGTTGGGGAGCTCGGCCTTGATTCAAGTCCCCAGATATGAAGATGAGGGTCTCCGGGTGCCGCATCTGTCTGCAGGGTAGACACGGATGTTTTCCATAATAACCTCCATGAGCCCATTTGACTCTCAGGTCCGACTGGATCTCGGGTATCTTGACGTGGAGAGGTTCAGTATGTCTGTGAACCATTTGTTGTTCCCTAAAGTACACAAACAGACTCAAAAAGTCCCCAAAAATATTTGAAAAAAACACAGGCAAAATAAAGGACGACGCACAGGGAAATGTTATTTTGTGATCTTTTCCAGCATTAGCACTTTTTTTACTAAGAGCAAACATCATCAAACTTTCAAGATTCAAATGACACGAAGAGAAAGCATTTAAAAACAAGTAAAAGTTAATCATCATCATTTCATTAAACTTGTTTTTCAAGTTTTGAGTTAACACAGCTCAAAGAAATTATTAACTCTGTGGCATTTTTTCCCGCTGGGGACCTCAAAGCTGCTCAAAAAGTAATGAAGCCTGAGTGCATTGTCTTGTTGCGTCTGCCTCTTGTTGTGGTGAATCGATGCTCTTCATCGCTCATTCGGAATAAAGCCGATCCCTTGTTTGTTTCTGTCGAGGGCCATCAAAAACAACATTCGCGTGTTGGTCCGATATACACTGAGAGCTTCTATACTATTATATGTTTGTAATTGGGGAATTTTCTTTTCCACACAAGCCTATTCTAAATTGATGATTGCTTCCGGAAGTCCAAAGATTGTCAGCAATTATCATAATTTAGGAAGCAATTTTTAAAATTGACCATGGCATTTTTCCGTGGATGGTGGATCTTATTTTTCATGGAATATATAAATTAAATAAAATGTTCAAATGCAAATTCACACCAGCTAATGTATAACCCCGAAAGTGATTCATTTTGATTTGCGACGTCGTTAAATCGTAAAACTGCCCATTCGAATTTTGAATTGCTGCAAAATTAGCCACTTGTGAAATCATGATAAGAGCCGTTCCCATTGACTTTCATAATCTAAAACGTGTTCAGAATCAATTTTTGACTAAAGTCGATGTGTCTACTTCCCATAATGAAATGCAAAGATAAAAATGTCCATTTTAGTGTTTTGGCCACTCGTTTTATTGACGATACAGGGACAGTAAGAGCATCAATATATGTTATTACATCAGCTATAAAAAAAAAAGATGTTATATTTCCCATCCCAACTGTTCTGTGTTGACTGAACGAGCTGAATAATAAATGGGTACATTTGGATTTTGGGAATTAAATGTCACGGCAGAATCGCACAACGGAGTAAAAGTAAATGAAGTAAATGGCGGAGTAGAAGTAAATGGCGGCTTGGTATTTTGTTTACGATTGAGCGCCATGTGTACGGCTCATTAGCACAAATTATATATTCCATGAGGCGAGACCAAATCTTTCAAATTAATGAATTATGACCACGGCTAAAAAAAAAAACAGCAGATTGATAGATTTACTTTGTGTGACTTGAGTCTCATTGGCTCCCACATTGCCTGGAGTGCATTTGATTTTTTTTTTTTTCGGTCAATACCCGCAAATGACACAAAATGAAACGAGATGGATAAGCTCCTAGAAAGCGTTCACGAAGAAAAAATATTTCTCAGTTGGGGCCTTCTGCCTGAAAGCGGTATAAATGTATTAATCAGTTTCAGGAAATTGTTAAAGAAATTGTTTTGTGAAGATGTGAGAGTTTATTAAATTTTAATGGGCCCATTTGTGCAATGAAACAAGAGAGGGACATCATGTACTTGTAACATATGCACAGTTATGGGTTGTTTGTGAGTCCATGTTTACGCAAACGGCTCCAACATCGCACATTACAATACTTTTAAATAGAGCAAAATGACCCGAGGTAATAACAAAGATAAAACACTCCCGAATTAAAGCCAGTAACTTTTTTTTTTTTTTTTTTACGATTCTTTTTGATCCCAGCCGCAGAAAGACCTGCACTTTTTAAAATCACTTCACAGGAATACAAAAACAGCTGTCTTATGTGAATGTACAAAACATTTTAATGATGAGTCTGTCAGCCCTCGGGGATGACAAAACAGAACAAGACTAAACTCACTCAAGTACAAAAGGTTTCTTTTTTTAAAAATAAAAAAAAAAGTTGTTATATTTTAAAAGGTCAGTTGAAAATCAAAAGAATGGAGAGCTTGTCTTAACTTTTGCTAAATTGCTAAATAAGTTCTAATTGCTAAATTATGGAATAATGAAACAACCCAAACCTTTACATGGCAACACAAACGCTTTTGTATTGTGCAATCAAAGTTGAAGCTGTAGGCAACAACATTCAGGAGGTCAAATAATCGACGCAAATCGGGGGCCGGCATCGTCAAATGTATCAGTTGGAAACATTTGACAATTTTCCTCACAGCTAAATCCCTAATCACAGGGACAAACGGTTATTTGTCTGACTGAAACGACACGCCATACGGCAATTAGATAAAATTGCAGCTATAGTCTGAACGTCTGAAATGATTGCAGGTAAAAAAGAAATGTTTTTAAAAAAGCCGCACTTGAGCTTGCGAGCCCACAAAAACATGAAATTATACCAAAGCTCTTGTCTTGAGTTCTTAATTGTATATATTCATCTTGGACACATTTTACCTTTTACTCTGTCTAACAAATTGTGTTGTTGTTTAGGTTTTTTTTGCTGGTTGCTTAAACAAAGATCTAAAGGCACATTGATTTTTGTGTGAATCAACTTGTCGCACGCTGAGAAACTGCCACGATCTATGCTGCCAATTGTTTTGGCTGTAAGGTAGATTTAATTTAAAGATTACGCTCACTGTTTATTTCCAGGGCAATTAACATTATTGACCCTTAAAGTGGATCTCGGCTTGATTTGTTTTCCACAACCCATTGTGTGGACAATGGACAACATGATGCAGTGTTGACACCAACAGAATCTTAGCCCGAATGTTTCCGTGTCTCTAAACAGTAGAATGGGCTGAGATGAAACTCTACATTTAGAATTCAAACTTGGATTCTTTATTGCCAAAGGGTATAATTTCCCTCATTTTAATTTCCATCTAATGGATCTTTTGTATGGATCGTGCTGAAAGCCACGTTTGTTTGGTCGTTCTCCACTCTGGCTGCGATAATGTCTGTGTGGGGACTTAAAACATCTGTTTGTTTGAGTCGTAGCAATTATCATCATGACTGCAAGGCCAGAATGCAGTGTACTGTACATTCATTGTACAATCAGAATGTTCTACTAGATAGTTATTGAATATAAATCCTATTTGGTGTCTGAAAGATAGTTTTTTTTTTTTAATTTGGTGACCCTGTATGCTTTAGAAAGCTGGAATATAAAGTACAAAAAAAAAACTGATTTTTTTTTTCCTCCATGTTTTCTTGCCTGTCCTTGGAAATTTTCCTGTTCTTTTTTTTTAATCATTTTAATACAATTGCATAAATGGTTCCTTCTGGTGAGGTTGAATGACATTTAAAGTTATTACGTAATGTGTATGTGTGGCATTTAAAATTGTAAAGACAACTATAATCACCCAAATGGCCATGATAAAAAAAAAAAATGGTAAAAACGAATAAAATAAAAGAAAATTGCCATGATAAATAAAAAAAATCGTAATGGTTTTTAGGCGTGTTGACGGTCATTAGTTTTTGTGAATCGTCTATGATTAGTTTCTAAGGTCGCAACACAATTCTGACAATACTGCACTGATTTTGCTGAATACCACAGGCGCATCTAGCCCTTTATTTGGGGGGGGCGGTGGGCTAAAGCACCCTTAAGAAAATCCAATTAATTTTAATTCTAAGATACGATTTGCTGTCTTTTTTTGAAATGAATAAAATTGAAAACAATTTTAATCACATTTTTTCTAAGCCATTCCTGTCTTTAGCAAGACAAGGATTTATGCTAATGCCTCATCTTGTTGTTTGTCTGTGTGGGCTTCCAGTGAATGAGCATATTTATGTTTTTGCTGTAGTACAAAAGATAGCATACATTCTAATAATACCAGACAAGGCCGTGGGTGCTTTAAGAATACCCTGCAATCTCTACCAAATATAGCTTATGTCGATCTGATCGCGGCAGATGATGGAAAAGCACCGTACTCTGCCGCTCGCTTGTCTCCACGCTCTGTCTTTCACCTTAGGCAATTCCTGAAAAGAGAAAGCAACCCTCCAGGAAGGGAATTAGTTTTTTTTTTTCTTCATTGCCAACATTTTCCTTGTCCTTTAACTTTCCAAAATCCCTAAAGCTTATCATGAACAATAGATTGGTGATAGATAAAATAAATAAAATGACAGTAAAAATCCCCTAAATGTCAGCATTATTATTGTTCTGCAGATCCTATTGTCAAAAGTAAAAATTTAATTTTTGCATAATACCAAAAGATAATTCAAATGGAAGCACGACAGAGCACAATTTTCGTGCAGCTTCTCTTTTGAGCCAAGTTCTTTATAAACCTGGCAGCCTTTTCTGTCACCGAAGCACTTGGGTTGGTTGGAAAGCTTTTAAAAGATTCCCTGTGGAGCCACGGAAGATGTTGAACGTGAGTCATACTCAACAATACAATCACAAACGAAAAATGAAAAAAGATTTTCCAGAGAGGGTTTTCAACCTGAGAGCTTGGAGCTCTGTATGGTCATTGATTGAATGGCCCTTGAGGAGAATATTTTCAAGATGGGCAAGAATTAAAAAAAAAAACAAATTCCCTCAATAAGCTTGTATCTAAAGGATGAGGGATATCTGATTGATGGCTTCCACCATGTGTGTCCAGCAATTTTACAAATTGCCCTTGTTTCAGCTCCACTGCAGTGATAAGTTCCAAGAATGTGACAAAGTAATTAAACGCTTAATGCTTCACCAGCTCATCGTATTAATGAGATAATAATTAGTCATGTCTCAAGGTCATTTCCACAATAGTATAGAATTAGTCCGGTGATTACTTTTATGAGTGGATTCTGATTTGAACCTCGTAGCAATGGATCATTTTGATGTCATGCCGACTGGTTTTTGTTCTGTCTTCATTGAGCAGTTTAGTGCCAGCTTGGATGTGCAAGACGAAAGCCAAGCGGGGTGGGCTGTCTGGTGGAGGCTTTTAAACTGTCACTTACGATTTTTGTTTGTTATCAAGATTTTGTTTTTTTCTTTCAATGCAAAACACGTTGACAAGAAAAGCACAATTGTTTAATTTAAAATATTCGTGTGACAGTTACGCAACAAAAACTTCCGTTTTAAGAATTTACCAGGATATTTTACAGACAGTGATGTTATAAAAGACATTTTGCATTGACTCCCTAAAAACAAATATTGCAAAATAGCATGAAGACAATATTTTAATGTTTTGGTCATAAATGTTACCACCAAAAAAAAGTACAAAAAAAGTCTTGTTGGATTTAAAAACATAAATAAATTTGGATTGACAAGTTGCATTGTACTTGCAACCTTGCTTGTTAATTTGTGCTACCTTTATGCCACTAAAGAGCAAAAAAAAAACACTTGCGGGAATCCAGCCATATGGGCTGCACTCCCACTGTGAGCGTTCACAGCCAGACAGAAGAAATATGACAAGAAATATGCTCTTCCCGCCCGATCGTTGCTCAAGCGCTATAAAAGAATAAATAAATGGAATTGCAGAAGATTAAAACGGATGACTGTGACACGACCTCACATCGTTTTGCACTGCGGTTCTAATAGAATTAGTAGGACCGGGCGCTTGTTCAAATGGAAGACAAGTATTTTATCACTCAATGAAATCAACTGCTGACAAAAGCTTGAGATGTAAACGGAAAACAATGTGAGAAAACGAGGTGGAGCGCATACGGTCAAACCTGGGAAAAAAAAAAGGATTTCATATTGGATATTTTGAAAAAAAAATTGTATCGGGACTGCACACAAACAGGAAAAGAAAAAATGTAAGCTAATGTTCACTTGGTATTCAAGGGGGAAAACACATTTTTCTTTGTTTTTTGTTTTGGACACTGTGTTTGGATTATAAAACTAAAGTAGCGCTGACTACAAATCCCCTGAGTACCACATGTGGTTTTGTCTTTTATAGACTTGTAATATGTGAAGAGCAGAAAATGAAAGCAGTCCACGGGGGGGAGGAAACATTGATTTGCAGTGAACGCATCTGTTGTGAATTTCAATTATAGCAGGCATACCCAACAATGCTTTTCTACAACATGCCACTCTGTCTTTATTTATTTGGTTGACTAATATGAAGAGAAAAACAAAAAATCTGAATTGTGCCATTTGAAAAGAAGCAATTGGAATACGGAGTGGATGAATTCAGCCAACATAATGATTGAAATGTTTTGACTGGCATCATCCAGTAAGTAAACTCTTTAGAAATTCATAGACTTGCCAGATTGATTTTATACACAACAAAACAAGAAGTACTCGGTCCCAAACTAAAACAACATTGAAAATAAAATAAAATAATAACACCAGAAGCTTCACGTGCTTGTCGCTTGGTGCAATCAATAATTGACTGGCAACAGCGACGGAGTCATCGTCTGGGATTTTCAGAAAAGCACAGTGTCAGGTTCACGCAACGCACAGCGGCTGCTTTGATGCCCCTTCAGGGAAGAGCTCTGACTGAAGTTTGTCTGTGGCTTCGCTGAAAACTTCACGCTGCGAGGGCTACAAAGTGCCGCGGCGTTCCGTCGGTTCAATGGCGTCACCAGGCCTGTGGGTAGCGAGACGCTTGAGATATTAATGACAGTTTACTTCAAATGTGACATCTTTTATAGTATTCCATCTGGAAAATCTCACTGATGAAAATCATTTACTGCGTAATGACCTAATTTGGATACTATAGTATCAAATCCTTTTCACACTGCACTTAGCTTTTGTGGCCAGCACAAGGTGACCGAGCACCAGCATGTCCTTATTTGGCACTTGTTGCTAAGCGACTGAACAGGTCACAGTCAGGTGTCTGTTCCTACTAATTTTAAATCTAGTTGTAATAAAAAGGCTTTGCTCGGAAGGAGAAGACGATAAACAAGATGCATGGCCATGACCCACATTTCTATTGTTAAAAATGCTCAAACCAAACGGAGCGTTTTTATTGCATCGTGAAAGGCTTGTTTAGAATACTCTTCGCTAGCTTAGCAACCGGGTACTAAATATAGGCACCATTGCATGATTTTAGAACTCAGTCTTTATACTTTCCTCTCCTCGCTCTGTCTGGTCCTGTTTCCATCCATAGCATGTTACATTTTTCATGAATGAATCATGATTAATTTGCAAAAGACCAACCTTTTTACACTGCAAATTGCACACACGCACCAAAATAATGCCTCACCGTGATGGTCTCCTGACTGTGAACATGTATCAGCCTCATCCCACTCATAGTTCTCATCAACGGAGGGCTTTCTGCTGGAGAGAGACAGAGAATGTCAAATCTTTTCAATCTCACCACTTTCCACTACACGTACGGAATACGTTTCAGAATATTAGGACCAGAAGTATCATTTACACGGGAAACAAGCAAGTCTTACCTTTGATTTTTTGCAATTTGATGACTGTACGTGTTAGGCTGGCCGACCTCCTGGACAGTTTCAGGCGAGCTGGTGTTGTTTGTGGAGACATGACAGAAAGACAAGCGTCCATTTGCAGGTTCCATGCTCCCTCGGCCACTGCTTGCAAAACTACTGTAGCTGCCTCCGCAATCCGGCACTTCCTCGTAGGATTCGGCCTCCGTTTCCAGCGCGGCTAGATTATTTTGGGGCTTGTTGTCATGAAGTACAAAGTTTCGAGAAAACTCAATCATAGACCTTGGGTAACTCGTTGCGTTTTGGATGACGTCCTGGTATTGATCTGGCCAATTAGGAGGATTGGGTAAGACAGAAGCAGCGGTTCTTTTGCGGTCGCTAAGAGACCTTATTGGATTGCTAATGGGTAGATAGTCGGTAGTTTGGCTAGTAATGGGAACATTTGGAGAATATTTGGAGATATTGTTGCCGGGCGAACTTTGGTTATCTGCATGCAAAGAGTCTGAGGACTCCATGTGTTTTTCTTTGCTTAAAGAGTCTATCCACGCATCAGGGGTGAGGAAATCCATATCCTCGTGTCTTCTCGAGTCGAGGCTGTGCCTTTTCTGCTTGGAGTCGCAGAGTTTCGAACCTTGGCTCAGAGCTCGGCGCAATTGCGGCCCTGAAGATTTATCTTGGTAGTAAAAACTCACGCTCCTTCTCATTTCTTCGTAGTCACTTGGGCGAGAGAATCCTTCTCGTACATGAGAAGCGATTCTGTGGTGTAGCATCGGCTTTTTCGTGACACATGTTTCAAGCGCCGGCTCATCCACACTCATCTCAATACCAACATTCTGTTTAACGGGCTCGGGGAAGTCATCCTCCGCATCTGGCCCTGCATCCAGAATCAAATTGGATCTTTGGCTATATTTTTGATGAAACGGAGGATTGGTTTGTCTCAGTGTCTCGGAGGAAGGTAGATTTGTCTCCAAGGATATGGATTGCGGTACATCATGATCGCCCTGTGGTGTTTCCTGTACCCGTTTGTGTCTCATTGTCGGGGAGGCATGTGGGGGTGTTAATCTGTTATTGAAAGAATGGTCTGCTCGCTCTCCGGTTAAGGATGGAGTAGGATGTTGCTTACCAGCATATAAATTTGGAGGAGTGGAAGGCCTGAAAGAAGTTCTGTCTGTGTTCATGGGAGAAAAATCATTCCAGTGGACAGAAGATGAGAAGTAAGGACTTGGCGACAGAGCAAAGCTGTCCTCGTAGCTCTGTCGGTGCCTGCATGGCAAGGTATGTCTCTTGTAGCCGTGAAAAATCTTGTTACCGCCATTCTCTCTCTTCTCAGGCACCGGCGTCTCTCTTATTATTTCTTCTTTGTACACTTTGTATTTCTGGAGTTCCCTCGCCAGCTCTTCCCTCTCCTTAGCTAATTTCAGGCAGTGAGTCAGGTTTCCTCTTTCTCGCTCGTGTTCCATTTGGAGAACCAGAGTGCTGGCTGTTGTCGAAGGCTGGTAATGGCTTGAGCGTAAATGCGGGAGTACTGGAAATGTGGGGGATATTACTTTTTTGTGAAGGCAAATACTGGATCGGCTACTGTTGGAGCACAAACTGTTCAAGTCGGCAAAGCCGTCGTAATTCCCAGAATGATCAAAAACATCTCCATCCAGATGCCGGGTGATGTCACAGGTTTGCCTCGATGCGTTAGATTCCGATTGTTTGCGTGATAGAAGATCCACAGAAAGAACAAACGGTGGATTTTTACTCTCTTGCTCCTCTGACGCCGATTTTTGAACATTCATCGTGTCATACGGGGTCATTACAAAGAGCCCATCTGGACTTCTGGTTATCAACTCAACAGAAGGAAAAACGGGGCATGATTTTAGACCCTGGAATTGATTGAGGCTCCTTCTGCGGTTTGAGAGGAGCTGCTGCCCATTCTCACGGGTGAAGGAGGAACAATCTGTCTTGGAGGAGGATGAGATGGTAGAGGAAGAGGCATTGGCTGGAAGTAGGCTTTTCTTCAACACACTGTCTGTACTGCCGGAGCCTGAAATCTTTCTGTGAGTGAGAGCAGGAACAAACGGTGGAAGAAAAAAAATAGTTAGAAATGGCAGAAGTGTCAGATGGAGAGAAAATAACAAGGTGAGAGAAAATGAGTCCAACTCAGAAAAAGCACTGAGTGTATAGAAACGGATTCGCTAACACCGTCAATATATTTTGGGCAAAAAATAAATAAAAAATAAGCAGATGGAATGGAAAGGTCAACAGGAGGCATAGAGAGCACATGATGGAGGTACTTACATTGATGGGGAGCACTTATAGATGGCAGATGGGGGTTCTGGAAGGGAGGGGCAGGGCAAAATGGGGCAAAACCTTACAATCATACTGACCAAGAATTCAGACAATTGACCCCTAACCTGCGTTAAAATTTATTAATTTTACCTTTCGGAGTCTTTTGGCTTCGTAAATTCCTCCTGTGCTTGATGAGGTAGGCGAACCCCAAGAGCAATACCAGCGCCAAACACATAAAACCAACTCCACCAAGAACGCCAGCCAGTAACGGTTCTGGAGACTCCAGCCGTCGAGACGAAGAGGTGTACATCTCCATTCCTGTCACGACACATTAGTTTATAAACGCCGATCTAAGCGAGCTAATTGTGATAGAAGTCAGCGAAAACCGGTCTCGACAAAATACGTTTCCTTTGAAAGATTAGAGGCAACAGCTACAAACGTTTTCAATGTATCGATGTCAAGAAGGAAATTAACGTGGAGGGTTACCTTGGCGGATAAAAGAACAGCACGGAACGTTTCACTTGATGAAAAGCAGGTTTTGACAGCAAATGCCATTTCGTTTTATTTCAATTGGGCTCGTTCGCAAACTTGAACCAAAGTTGCCTGACTCAAATTTGAACCTGGATATTTGTATATATATAAATATATATATTTGTATGTATATTTATGTTGAATGAGAACCTGAGGGGCACGGTTGCTCCAGCACTTACCCATGGTGGAGACATTGAGTGATGGACCGGGCTCGCTCAGCAGCTCTCCATGGCGAGTTAGCAGCCTCAGCTCATATACGCAATCCTGAGACCAACACACACACACACACACGGGGGATGAAACCTCACTTTGTCAACACCACTGTGCTTGCAATGCTAATGAAGTTGATTTGAATTTGACTAGAAGAGAGCAATAGAAGGTGGCACATAGAGGAAAAAACACATGAAGATTGATGGAAGACAGAATAGTCATTTTTGCCTGGTAGCGTGGATGATTGATTCTACATAAGTCAAAATGACATCAGTATTATGTAAAGTTTGTAGGCAATATATACGAAATTATTTTTCAGGGTATGCGGAACAATCGGTCAACAAACAAAAATACTTTTTTACCTTGTGCAGCCCCACAACAATGATCTCACTCCTGTTGGCACTTATATCTTCATCCAAATTGATCCAATCCTCTTGCTTGACACGGGACTGAAGAACAAACCCCGTGATGGGTGCAGGTTGCTCCAGCGGAGCGGCCCAGTGCAGAACAACACCTGCCGAGCCCAAACTAGCTGACAGCGAGGAAGGCGGCTTGGGCAGCTGACCTCTCCTTGCTGCGGGATCTGACAGATGTAACAAATTGAGATGGAGTATCTCTGAGCACGTTTTAAAAAAACTCCAATAAAATAGTGAGAAGTATTATTATTATTACTTTTTATTATTATTATTATTTTGCCACTAATATAATATAATATAATTTTATGAAATATTAATTCTGCTACAGAAAAATAAAAGGATGAGTGAAGAAGATACTGACCTAAGGTTCGCACAGTGCTAATCTCGCTAAAAGGTCCTGTCCCAACTTTGTTGTGAGACAGGACGCTGAACTGATACTCAGTGGCAGGAGAAAGTCCCGTCACCACCAAGGCAGTGCCGGAGATAGCGGGGACGGGCACCGAGAACCACTCGTGCTTCCCTTCATTAGCACGCGCTGAAATCTTTTTCACCCTGCAGAAGGAACGAGATGTGAAAACAAAAGAGGGGAGGACAATTCTGGGAGTGTGCTTTTATGAAACATGACAGAAAAGTGGGTTCCATTAATCATTCATATTCGCCAACTGGAAATCTTTGTTTCAAAGACAGCACTGATGTATTTCCACTAATGCACAGAGTGCCACTCCAATTAGAGCGATTGTCGTTATCTGCGGCAGAGCAGAGGTCCTGCATATCTATTTTATACAGAGCAAAAAAAATTTGACTCCTGAAGCCCCCCCCAAAAAAAAGATGAAGAAAGAAATGATTCACCTATCCACAACGGAAAAACCTTTGAAAATTATTCATCTAAGTCTTAATATAAGGTGTGAAGCTCCTGGCTTTAAGTGTCGTCTTCTTTCATTTGAGAGGTTAAAATATGAATTTATTAATGTGGTGGAGTTAATTATAAGGTTCTGGTTTAAGTCGGAAAAGTGTGATGGGTTGCTATTAACTGACACAGACCGCCCACAACGATACAATCGTCAATATTTAATGCCTCAGACTTTTGTATTATAGTCTTACCGTACTTTCAGCTTCTAAAGCGACCCATTTTTTTCAACTTCAATTTGACATCCATACATATAAGGCGCACTTGATTATAAGGCGCACTGCCGATATTTGATTTTTTTTTCGTGCTCCAAAAAAAATACGGTACTTATATTTACCCGAACATCCATTTTGTATACGACTCGGCTGGTTGGTAACCGATCGATCGCTCTAATCCCCTTTTAAGTCAATATTACCATAACAGACTTTTTAGCTCATGCATGAATTTCCGCACCAGTGATAAAGTTCTGATTCATACGATCCTATACGTGGAGTAACATCGTCTTGTCAATAACCACTTAACATTGCGATAGTGTGACCACTGAGTTATAAAACTCCGCCGTCACATTGTTTAGTAGCTGCCGTGACTTTATAATGGGTAAATGAATTCCTCATCCCGAAGATCAATAGTGTAATATCGGCGCCGTCAATGGTTGCCATGGTTACGGCCCGAGCACAAATCGGGAGACTTAGCACCTACCAAACTGAAAACGTCTGTGCTGAACCGCCATCAAAGCCTGCTTCCCAGGAGATGTTGGCCCGCTTCACCCCTGGGGAGACGGAAAGGGACGTCGCTACATGGGGGCTGGTTCCTGTAAAGGGAAGAACAGAGAGTTCATGTAAATTGAGGAGAAAAAAAAAACCCGGCTCAGACTGGACCGTGTTTACCATCCGGAGGCAGAATCCAGGCTTGAGCGGTGCTCTCATAAGCATGCGCCCTCACAAAAAAAAACGTCATTATACCTAATACAGCGGAACCTATAAGTCAAAAGTCCCTGAGGTTGTACAAGAAAAATACATCTCAAAGTCTCACAAAACCCAGAGGGGGAATTTAAATTGCCATCACGCATACAGAATACTTTGCAAAAGCTTAGTTCAGCAATCATCCAAAAAACTAACCACATACAATTTTTTAGTTTAGTTTGTTCGTTCGTTCGTTCGTTTGTTTTGACATATATTCTAAAACACAGATCACAGATTATTTTATTGGCTCCACTGTATATACTTGGGGCCTAAAATAAATCTAGGAGTTGATTTGAGAAAACAAACGTAAAAAAAAAACTTTTCTTCTTTGAGCTTCCTGCCATTCTTGCACATTTTGCCCATTAAACTATATTATTGAGCTTGCAGTCTGCAGCGATGCCGAACTGGATTCCATTACGTCGGAAGGGATCATTTATCGTCAACACGATAAGAAACAACAGCACTATGTCGTAAAAAAACAAATAAATAAATAAAAATAGCACTCACCCAAGACAAAGATTTGAGTGAAGGCTTTTACAAGGGCGACACGGTTAGAAACACTGCATTCCCAAATGCCGTGATGGTCCTTAGTGAGGGGCCTCAGCCACAGTGAGCCGTTGGGCGTGACGGAATAAGCCAGAGGGCGAGTCAGGCCAACCTTGGAAAAAAAAGAATATCCTATCTTTAATTTGAAGTGTGCGTTATCCTCGAGGAACTACGTTAATTCCGCCAACTCGGTAGCGATACGTAGAGTCGGCTATCTGATTTTACAATGAATAGCGGACTGGATTGAAAATTGGGTCATAAGTGATCACTATCATACAAAGCCTTCTTCTCTACGCAATAAATTCTATTATGATCACTGTGTTAGAACGCCAGGTCCCCATAGCATGTGTTAATTAGCGCCAGGCAGATTGCGGGGAAAGTGGAATGTCGAGTTGCTTGTAATGTTCTGATTTCTATTATGGCAAATTGGCTTTTTAATTCTTGATGCACAAATATTTGGGTCTCTGAGTGCCTGCCCACCCATCAAGTGGGAAATTAAACAATCCAGTTAGTGTTTCATCTGCCTGTTTCTGTCTGCGGGCGGGAGATTTTGGCGCCGCCGTTACATAACATTTAACGACCGCTTCTATTGTGAGTTTCTATTTCGATAGCTGAATGTCAGGTAGCGAGGATTTGTTGTAAACTGGGTGAGGGGGTCCGTTCAATTTACCTTAGTCCATCTGACTTGGACCGTGGCGTCGTCGTTGCCTTGACACGGGATGAGCAAGGTTCTCCCAACCTTCTGCTTATACTGCTTCTCCGGAGCGATAATGAACGATGGGGGGTCCTGCGAATCGTCAAAGCAAAACATGGCAATCGTTTGCACTACTTAAACCGAATTAATGGCTCTCTTCGGACAAGATTATCTTAATAACAAAAGGATTAGCCACACAATTAAGCGACTAATTACACAACTATTGTTGTGATTCAGAGCCGGCTCTCATTAATGCCAAAGGGCACCGACGTCGACGTGAAAAGGTCAATGAAATGTCGTTCTTGATTCGGTGTGACAGATGCCATTTAGGTTGATTACAATCAAGTGGTCAACAAGGACCTATTTGTAAAAGTACAGGGGCACATTCATTGTACTTTTATATCTTTTTAGAAAATCCAAGTATGACATAATCACATGGAGACCAAGCATTAAAAGATAAACCTTAACCACTTCGGGTGTCATTGTTTCCGATTACGCCTAAATGGGACCGTCTCGTTTCTGAGAAACAAGCTCAGTGCTCCCACCAATTCAACATAATGGTGAGTTTTATTCGTCAAATTTAATAAATGATAAATAAATAATTACTAATAAATAAAATTATGTTGTTTATACTTGTTTTTATGCCAGTTGCATCATTTTATTCCGTTGTATTTATATATTTATTATAAATGAATATTAATTCATTATTTATTTATATAAAGGCCGGTCCGTGAAAATATTTCTCACACTGATATAAATGATAAATAACTTGTACCTGGAGAATGACCTGGGTCGGTCCGGATCGTCCCGTGCTGCCATAGTTGTTGAACGGGGTGCAAGTATAAACTCCCGTTGCATCGTCATTGACGGTGGCCATCAGCAAATTGCCTTCTTGTGTCACACTCCATCCTGGATACTGTGCGAGAAAGGTGAAAAGAAATCCCGTAATGCTACCTCGGTTACTTAATGTGAATTTATTCATCATAGTATATCTGAACAGCTAAATTCTTAGAAGAAGTATCGGTTATATATATATATATATAAGGGCTTCAACTTTCCTTTCATCGTGTCAGTGACTTGTGTTAAGTTCTCATTGGCGTCACAGTGTCATCATGTTTTTGACATGTGTGTTACTGTGACCGTGAACGTTTCTGACAGCGGTGTTGGAAGTGAAATAATTGGCGACAGTGTGACTCCGCATGCCTTTGTGTCACACCGCGGGAAATATATCACATTTCGTGCGGCATGTCTCGTCCACCGGGCAAAACATGGGACTAATTTAATCAAAGTTTGTGCATGCAAAAAAAAAATTGTCGCAAACTTCATTGCGACTGCAAATGAAGCTGATGTAAAAGAAACTTGAATTTTGGAGTAGCAAAAGAAAAAAATGGAGTTGTCTGACCAACACATATTGGCGTGGCTTGTTTGAGGAGCACAGTGTCATCATCTCACAGCAGTGTGTGACCAGGGTAAGGAGGATGTGCCAGGCTGTCATGGCTCTTTATGGTTCTTGCACAGAGTCCCCACAGTTTAAAATTTGACATCATTTGCAAGAAGACTGTCGGAAGAGAGCTCTCATGTGGTTTTACTCACCAAGGACAGGTCAAGTGGCTCTCCATCCTTGGTCCAATCCACACGCAGGAGGGGAGGCTGAGCTATTAAGGAGCAGTTAACCATGCCGGTCATGCCTGTAGGAAGATACGTTTCCCGAGGCATTCCAAGAGCCTGGGCTGGATCTGAGAAAGGAAAAAAATAATAATTGAAATGATTTTTTAATAAGCACAGCAGATGATTCCATCCACACAGGAAGTCTCACATGCTGGTGCGATCGCATACTGACCGCTGATTAATTTGGAGAACAGATTGTTTAGTCGTATTACATTTTACAAGTGTGAAAGGAACTTCCCACAGGAGGGTTTAACAATTCTCCATGAAAAGAAAATATATACCGTATTTTCCGCACTATAAGGCGCACCTAAAAACCTCCAATTTTCTCAAAAGCCGCCTTATATATGGACAAAGTTTTCAAATGGGCCATTCATTGAAGGTGCGCCTTATAATCCAGTGCGCCTTATAGTGCGGAAAATACGGTATATATAAATATATATATACATACGCATGACTGTGAGGACAGCAGAGGCAGTGGGTGGTGTCAGCAGGCCATTTGTGGGCGCGCAAGTGTAGTTCCCAGAATCCTCCGGGATGAGTCTCGAGATGAGGAGGGTTCCATCAACTATGATCTTCACGCGTGACTTCAGCGACCTTCGAACAAAATAACTCTTCAACACGCAAAGAACAAACCAGCCACTTCAGAATCATAACACCAAGAAATTCAACTTTCATTCGCGGGCCAAGGCCGTAAAACATTGTGGGAGTTTTTATGTTTTGTTGTTTTTCTAATAACACACGCTTGCTTTGATGTGGACCTTAACCGGTGACTGAATACTGCTGTGAGCGCACCGTTTTTTTTTTTTTTTCCCATACGAGCAATGAATCAAATGACTAATGTGAAGCGGTTAGTCCTTGCTGTGAACACGCAGAGATTTACCGCCAACTCAGTGGCTGTAAGCAGCTTTTTAGCCTCATTTTGCCACCAAATAAATGTATGATTCAGTCTCGGTGCTCACATTAAAATGCTATCGAGCGGCAGACATCTGTTTCCACCACATAATCTCTGATAAACTCCCGCTGAGCAAAGCGCTTCAATGCAGCCACACAGGAAAATATAATGAAAGAAAATTGGGACGTTTACGTAGCTGTTATATATTTTCAAATTTGGAGAAACAAGGTGTGTTTCTCATTAATTGAGTTAAAAAAACAACGCTTTCCAAACAAAAATCAGGTCCATGAAAAAAAAGTCTTTCTGCTCTCCGGATTTGTTCCCAGCAATCACTTTGTGAAAAGTGGTGGGCGGGTGGTGCGCTGACAATCATGCAGAACTGCAACGATTTTTTTTTTCCACCACTTATATGGTAAAACGCTTTCCTATGTGTATTTTTGCCCTCTGTGATTTTAAGACAATTTTGTTTTAAGTTTTTGGATGTGACGTGAGCCAAACACGTTTTATATTGTCAGAGAGCGTTTTGTGGGAGTGCCGACTTGTCACACTTATTCCCACTGTGTGTACTTATCTACAACAAGCTTGACATACACGCAATGGAACACAAGTGTCTGATGATATATGTACGAGTTGACACGCACACGTCGCTGAAAGAAAAATATAAAATATGGATTGCGTACTTGTATGACAAAAATAAATTTAAAAAAAACTTGAAATTTGTGATAGTGTAAAAACAATTCATGTGCTTGCACCAGTCAATTTTGTATTATTACAAATAATATTTATTTATTAATTTTTCATTTATTTATTATTTTAAATTATTTTTATTTTTTTTACTCTTAATAATACTACAAAGAAAACAGAGAGTAAAAAGTAAAGCTGCACACTTAAATTAATTTTAGAACTGACTCGAGGTGGTAGACGTTGTCTCCTCCTTTCAGCCACACATAGGTCATGTTTGAAGGGTCAGCCACAGCCTGACAGTGAAGAAGTGCATCCTGGGATGCATTTAGAGAGCTACTTTTGGGAGGCACCACGATAACTGGGGGCCCTGGAGGAAAAGCAAAGACATTATATCACTTAAGAAAGTTGTCACAGTTGTACTTAAAGCCCTTTTTCAAACCGAGTCATGCGTTATATCCATTTGTGGCTACACTTGGACTTAATTAGACTGATAAATCACAGTATCATCATGTTAAGAAGCTACAGTGGGATTAAAGCTCCAAACTGTACCCTTGAAAGTTCAATCTGAATACTAAGAGAGATAATAATGATATAAATGAATTGAGGACGACAATGTGAAAACTTCCCAAGGGTTTACAATCCTCCGGTAGCATGAAAATAGAGGAGCTGGGAACAGTAAAGAAATCTGTTGCGCAATGGCTCCATTTAAATGAAGGGAACAAAGCTCTAAACTCGATCGTGTGTATTATTTAGCGTCTATATAGGAGGTCCGACTCATCCTATCTTTTTAAATATGTACATTGAGTTAAGTCATTTAATGCTTGATAAATGTACATGAGTGACGATGGTATTATAATTGCCAATAGAAGCCACAAGATGGCGCCAAAGCAATGCAACTATAGGAAAGAGCAAATAGGTGAGCTTTTCAACAAATAATGGATAAAATGATGGTTAAAAAAAATTCTGATGAGGCTGATATTTTACATGACATTACTGCTAATGTGCAGTATATTATGATACTTGTTGAAAAATTCATGCAGGCCCATGAAATCCCATTTAAACATTTGTGTTGTTCCGTGCGTGCCTGGAGGGGAATTTCCCTAACAAGGACCATAAAGAATTTCTAAAGTTTGCATTTTCAGAACATTTTATGCAGTGGAGTGTAATCCAATTAGAGGCGCTTGCACATCACTATGCACCGTAAAATGTTCTGGTGAAAATGTTCTCAAAGCTACTGTGTTATTGCAAATCGGAAACATTAGAGAAGACCGTTTGGCAGGAAGTCAGAGTTGAGGAAAGTATCTTGAGCAGCCGCGACAGGATTCCACATGGAAGCACAGAGCTACCATAACGCTTGATGAGCCAAATTGGCCTTCCTATGTTCTCAAACAATTGTTGGATGGGAGGCTGCACTGACTGAACCTGACCACCTATAGACTATAGCGGCTAAGCGCAATTTGAAAACCTTTTTATTTGTAATTTCTTGCTAATATAACTAAATTTGAGATTTTTTGGGAGTCACTGATGACAGCTTGGCGGTATCAATGTCAAGTGCTAATAATAGTGTTCATCTTGAGAGTCCTTCCCTATGATGATGCAAGAGAGGGAAACAAAAAAAATTGCATCGGCTCTCAGCCGCGCAAGTGCAGACATGAGGCATCCCAAAGGAAACATGGAGGCAGACAGATTGACAGGCGGCAGAACAGATCGAAAGACAGCCGCTTACTGACCTTTTATCTTGACTTTTGTTTGGAGAGTTGCGTTTCCCTCCGAGTTGGAAGCGTGACAGGTATACTGTCCAGTTGAGTGCACGTTCACTGCTGTCAGAGATAAGCCTTCTTCCTGGTAAACAAGATTTGACAGATACAAAAAGGTGGGAATGTAAAACTACATATTGAGAGATATTTGTTGTGTCCAACCATACTTGATCATTCCCTATTTGAATCACACTTCCATCCTTCAACCAGGTGATGGTTGGAACAGGGTTGCCAACGGCAACACAGGGAAGAGAGAGGTGACCTCCGACCACACTCTCCAGGAGAGGAGGCGGGGTTTTGGTGAAGCTAGGGGCCGCTGGAGAAGAAAACAAGCTTAAGTTCATTATTGAAAATGGAAAATAAATCAAATGAACACCTAAATTGCCTCACCAATGACAGAAAGCATAATCCAGGTGCCGTTCTGAAGCTCCTCTGTGGGTTTATCTAATAAAAGGATCCGGCACTCGTACGAGCCCTGGTCCTCCAGTTTCAGAGTTTCCAACCTTAAAGTGCTGATGTCCAACAAAGAAACCCGCCCTACAAAAACATAAACAGCAGCTTACAACATTATGCATATATTTATATGTGTATATATAAATAACACATGCACATAGTACACCCTCAGAAATCTAATCTCACAGTTGCCAGGTGATAGCTCCCTTGACATGTTAGCTTTTTTTTTTTCCTCATGCGCAGTGGGATAGAAAGCAAGAAGTGAAATTGTCCATTTGAACAAAACATAAAGGACACATCGTCCTCCATCTCTTAAAACAAAGATTACAAAGATATCCTTGTGTGAGATGCTTAAAACCAGATTCAAAGTTTTGCAGAAAGTGTTGATCCTGACCATTTAGAGAAAAGCAGGAAGTGGATGTTAGCTATGTCATTGACGATAACACACCCTATTTACTTTTCCAGGCTGCCAAAGGCAACTAAGTCCACAGGGAATGGTAGACAGGGTGGAGTTACAATCAGGGTAAAATACACTCTCATTCCAGGCAGGATTTCAAAATGCAACCTTGGGCACATGCCACTTGAGTCCTCTCATGTTTACTTGTCGGTGCGGTAAATAGGTCACTGTAGTACCACGGGTGGAAAGGTTGGGCCGGGGCAACAAAGGTGACTGATAAAAGAAGTGAAAGAACATAAGATACAGTCAAGCTACTAACTGAAAAGTCAGTTTAACAAATGGAGTCATCTAGCGCATTTAAAAATACAACAACTGGTTCATGAAGCATATTTGAAGCTTCATTTGGCCATCACTAAAAAGGACTTTATTGTATTGACCAACGACTTCACCGTTAGGCCGCTATGATCATTTGGACATTGAATCAACCGATCGACCGTAGATCCATCGGGGGTGCTGAAACGAATGCGAGTCATCCCAGTCGATGAGAGTTCATGTCAGCGAGGAAGTCCTGCTAACTATGCGTGAAATGTTAACATCTGAACACAGTCTGTTATCGCCGATTGGATTTAAGCGGGAAGAGCTCACGCGGATCAATATACAGCTGTGTTTATTTTTCATCGAGTATAGATACAAGGGGGGGCGGGGGAGTTGGCTGGTTTTCACACAGTTGACACTAATCCTTCGTTTTTTACAGCTCTGTCAAAAACAAATACATTCAAAGTCTTTGTGGCTTTTTCGGTGAGCGATGGGCTACAAATCCATTTAAATCCATTGGCAAGTCGGAACGTTATCTAACCCAAAGATTAATAACGGACACGATGAGCCGCTATTTGGAAAAGCTCCACCGACCATTTATGTATTTATTTATGATGCGGTCAGAAGGAAACAGCAGTGTGGAGCCGAAACCCCCGGCGACACCTGAGTACATGACCCGAGGAGTCGAAATCCACACCTGTTGTTCTTTTAAAGCGCTGGTTTCCCATGATGCACATGTTACTCCCACAGCCATGCGGCTGTGTGAAGCAACAGATTACAAAGAAGCCCTTTCAAACCTTTTGTACGGCTGCAGGAGAGTCGTTTTTTTGTTTGTCACAAGAGCAGAGGCAGATAAGTTTACGACTTTTTTTTCTCTCTCTCTCTGCTGGATGATTTATGGCAGTGTAGCAGGAGACAAACCTTGCAGAGTAAATTACAGGACAAAGGTTAAAGAAATTGAGGAGGTCCTGAATAACAAGAATGTTTTCTCTGCTTTATCTGACACGGTAACATCAAGTGTTATAAAACATGACCTCAGAGCATGTTGATTGATAATGCGCAAAAAGGGCGACTGGGAAATAAATTCAGCTCCACTCCTACATAGAGCAATTCATCGGTCAAGGTTCATGCTGATGGAAATGATGGTGTCATGTTTCCTGGTCAGGTAAAGGGGGGTGGAGCTGAATACAAAAATATCCCTGTTGTTGCGCTCTGCTTGGTGTGGCCCGTAAGGTCATTTTGTTTTTATTTAAAGTTGTGTTCTGAATACGGGATTTTTCAATTTGATTTATTTTTTAATTTGATTTATTTTAATTTTATTTGTTTATATTTATTGTTTTTATTCTTTACTTTTTTAAATGTATTTCTTTATTTATTAATTAAATGTGTGGTTCTAGTATTTAAAAGAGCCTCTCCGAAAATACACCGTTACCATTTTGACTCACGCCTTTTTTAATTTGATTTATTTTAATTTTATTCGTTTATATTTATTGTATTTATTCTTTACTTTTTTAAATGTATTTCTTTATTTATTAATTAAATGTGTGGTTCTAGTATTTAAAAGAGCCTCTCCGAAAATACACCGTTACCATTTTGACTCACGCCTTGCATTGCCTCTGGAAATCTCAATATGACATTTAAATGTGCCACCGAGCGCTTTCTCTTCATTTCCTCAAAGGTGTTGACAGCGAAAGCACAGCAGCATGAAAAATATTTCCATCTTATCACAAAGATGGAAAACATTGCTTCCATATGTGCTGAACAGCTCTGACATAGAAAGCAATAAATGGCCAGCGCCTCGGGGAAAATCACGAAGACACTTAGGAAGATACAACACCATGATAGAAAGCCGAGTATCACGTTGATGTATTTTTTTTTTCTTTTTAAATATGCCTCTATAGTAAGACCTGATGACTGATAAAAAATGAGTTTCATCCTTCTGCTAGGTTTTTATAATTGGCATATTCTACTGAGGTCACCAGGTACCATGATGGAAAATATTGAATGATAAAATCTATCCATTCATCTCAGCATTGGTCAAGTAGATTAAGTGAATGAAACTAAGGGTTAAGCCCTTTATTTTGCTCAAGTGTACTCTAAAAAAATAAAATAAAAATGTTTTGGAGCAGCTGCACTTGAAAACATAAAAATGTCTGTCTTCAGGTGCATAAGTAAAATTTCAAGGGAGAAGGAAGAAAAGAAAAGCAGTCATGCTTTTCTTTTGTCCATTAACTGTTGTTGAATTTGAAGGATAAGCAGAAGTAGTCTTAAGCTGAAGTAGACATTGATTATTATTTCCCTGCAAGATATTCTTTGTTTTCAGGACTGTTGGCATAAAAAGATGATAATGATGCAACCAAAGTCGGTCCTTGTAAAAGTGGCTACTTTTGAAATACCAGAATGGTGGGCTTGTGTCTTTTCTCAAAGAACAGCCTTTTCTTATGCATTCAAATTATTGGGAGTGAATTTCACAAAGGTTTTGATGTCAGAAAAAAAAATTGGCATAAAGACCAGATGGCTTTGCATTTTCATCCACTGGCGGAGCTAGAGGGTGGCCATCGGGGCACTGCCTCCCCCTTTCCCAATCCATGTATAGAAGAGTGCAGAGGCAATCAGCATGTTTGCTCACCCTCATATTGCGGATGAACTCGAGGTGCATAGGATCCGAATTTCATCAGCACGGGGACGTCGAGCCCTTGTCGTACCCATTCGACCACGTGCAGTGAGCCAGATGAGACAACAGCTGAGTAAGATGGACCGACACTGCAAGTCAACTCCGCCTCGCCGTTGACCTTTCCGCGCACTTCTGGCATTCTCCCATCAACAGTCCCTGTAGAATTATAAGAAGGGGGGAAAAAAAAGTCATGTGGATTTTTTTAAATAGACTGCATATTTCTGTAAAATGTACTTACAGGCAAGACAAAAAAGAGCCACCACTGATAAAGTCTGCAAGTAAGATCTTCTTGACCCCATATCTGTGGTTCAAACCACCTGAAGCATGCTCAATCTGTTGGCAAAAAAAAAGCACACAATTGTCACGCTCACATTAATAACTTTTGCCGCAGACACGCAAACGACCATCTGTGGAAGCAAAGCGCTCCGCTTTGAGCTTCTATTTCTGTCATGATTTTACAGACACCGGGAAAGGAGCCTTTTGATTTTTATATAGCTTTCAATGATTGGAATTCGTCCCATATCATTACACAAATGGGCATAGTTGCCTCAGTAAGCCAGAAAACAACCCAGGCCCTTATATCTTTAGGTGAAAGTAAATGTCATAAATGTCGTTTAAATCTTCTGAGAGTCATGTGCATAATGACATCGTAGTGTTTTATTTAGAGCGCATCAATGAAGGCATTTGGCTCGTGCAGCACTTAAGGATAACATCAATGGTTAAACAGAGGCGGAGCTACATGGTGGCCAGGGGTGGCCAGGGGTGGCCATGGCCACCCTTGGTTACTCTGTGGCCACCACAAGGAGAAAAATTTGATACGGCTAATTTTAACGCCATTTTTGCATATTCTTAGACCCCTTGATTGTCTGTGATCGTTCATATACCTGAATTATTTACATCCCCCAGGCACATCATGTAACTAGTCAAAGTTTCTAAACCAATTCCTCCGAGCTTCCCCACAAAGATACTTTGTAGTTCGTATCAAGGACATAGATAGATGAGTGAGAACAAATAAAAATGTACTGGAGCTTACAAAGTATCCTTACAAGCCACCTCTCTTTGTAAGCAAAGGTTTTCTAGCCATGAAGCTATTGTCACAGCTCTTTGTAAATGAAAGTCACATTGAGGATAATAACTAAGATCAAGAGACATCCTCCCCTGACGACTGTAGGGTTGCTACTCTTGCTGTTTTTTGACGACTGCTCGACAAAATACCCTTCCGTGAAGTTTAATTAATAGAGTCCCTGTTTGGATAAAAGAATATCGACTTAATGCTGCCAATGTCATTCGACTACAATGATTCCGTGCCCCGACAAATACTATTCTGAGTTTTCCCCTAAAGCAATCGGGGCACCGAGAAAGGATGAGACGCCCCTGGTTGAGGTTTAGCAGACCGAAGCTGGTGTTGTTTTTAAACAGCTGATTTAGCAGATCGATCCAAGCTAGCTAAAACACCGTAGGAGATTTCCCTGACTAGTGTCCCTTGGCGGTTGTCAAGCTGGGGGCTGGATTGACTTTATTGAGATAGTGACTATGTGATCTATGTTTTGGAGCTAAGCCCACAAAATAAAGAAGATACTAAAACATCGTTTTAGATTAGGAGGAAAAAATATATAGCAGCCCACCTTTACCAATAAGCATTTGCAAGTAATCCTGAAAAATGTTGTGATTTGCTCAGCTGATGGATAAGGAAGTGCTTTGAAAGGTTAAGAAAAGTCAAAATATGATTTAAAAAGTGGCACATCCCTCAGACCTTTCCTGAAATAGAGGTAAAAGCATCAATGTTTGCTTTGACTTGTCAGAGCTACTCTCGTCTTATATATAACCCAAAGAGAGCAACATGTTTTTTTCTTTCAAAGAAGCCTCAAAGGAAATACCCGCATGGGAAAATACCAAACGACGGCCGCTGACACGACTGCCTGATGGCCTCCTTGTCAATACCCTCGACATCAACAAGTAAGACTGCCTCAGAAGTTTCAACATAGACAGGAACAGTGTAAAACTTGGATCAAATCAGCATTTCCCAAACTGGGGCATGTTTAGCTAATATGCGTAAATTGGGTTTGTGGGAGCTAGCATACGCGTACATGCTAACGCATGCTAGCTAACGATGTAACGTGGCAACCACTAAAATCGTAGTCCAGGATGTGTTAACAGCATGTTGTAACTGTATTTTAAATACAATGTCAGCTACATTCCACTTATTTCGCTACTAAGTCTGCCAACTGCTGGAGCCAGCCAAGACTTTCCATTTAGGCAAGATGGCCGCGCACTTGACCCCGTGTGGGTGTTATCGTCTCGTCGGTTATAATGTGGGATGAGAGTTCGTCAGTGTGTGAGGAGTGCAAGTACAGAGGCACAAAAGGAAGGAAGAAGGCCTTTTTTAGTTTCCACTGTGAAAGAAGGAAAAAGAAAATTCTAAATTTATCTGTTCTAATTTCAATGATAGTTGATTTTTTATTTTAAACTGTAGAATCAGTTGAGAAAAGGCCCCCCCCCCAATTTCTGACACAGCCAATATGCATGGCAAAGATGTTTAATTCCCCGGCACAATGTTGACGGACACTTTTATTCCACTCTGCCAACGATAGCGGAAATGAAAGTTAGCTTTTTTTTTTTTGCCGCAGAAGTGAAAAAGTTGTCAGCAGAAGGTGCTCCCTCGGAGAACAAGAGCGAGTCGGGTAGGGCGGATCAAGTCGTAAATCTTTGTGAAAATAATAACTCACTTTCTGTCAAATATGAATTAGGCAGTCCAAGTTAGATTAATGATGTGTGGTATATTTTCTTGATTGCAGCCTGCCACGGTGTCAGTGTGAGAAATACATCACAATGTGCTTGCAAACTTTCTGGAAGCTTTTTTTTTTATAACTGCCTCTCAAAACAACCAAACAAGTCTATCGAGATGTTGTTTATGTCACTATTGACGGCCAAGATTTAACGTTAACGGCAAAATAGTTACTGAGGCAATCAGGGATTGCGTAACAGCTATTGTGAAAGGACAGAAGATGGAGATCGATATGAGGAAAACATTCTGGAGCATGAAAATGATTCAATCAAAATCCGTCAAGCAACAAAAAGCAACCAGACGAGGTGAAAAATATTGAACGGCCGGGTTGCTCCCTTGACATTTGCTAGGACAAACGTTCACGCCCTCATGCTGATTAACGCAAGCAAGGTGACAGCGCAACAAAACATTTTGAATCATCATAAATGAGAGGTTGATTCTCTAACAACCCCCCCTCCCGTTCCCCCATCTTGATTTATCAACTGAGACGGCGAAAGACAAGCTGTAGAGACGCGCCAGTGTTGCCGTTTTAATCTACATAAGGAGTGAAATTGAGGAGCAGCTGATTGATGGTGTTTCTGAAACGCATCTATCAGCAAGTTCTGCCTCCTCGATCTGTGAGGGCAGCTATAAAAGAAGGTCCCGCGTTTGTTTGGGGGATTCAATTATGAATCGCACCAGTGTCTGCTCTCGTTTGAGTCCATGCATGCGAAATGTCCTTTAATATTGTCCAAGGTATTGATTTAAACAGTGACTCCCTCAAGAGGAAACCAATCAGTGTTTGCTCACTGACTTTGGACTTTTTCAAGGCTGCTCCTGACAGCAAGTTCAACTGGACATTAACCCCTGAAAGTAGGGTGACCAAAAAAAAAACACCATGTGATGGCACCAGAACAAAATGAACACCATTTGGTCAAAGGAACACATCCATCATTTTTATACCAGGCAGATATTTTGAGTTGAAAAAGTCTCACCGCCAAACAAAAAAGTGTCAGTTATGCACTTTCTGACCGAGTATCGATATCGAGTATCGGTGTCATGCCGATACCTGTCCTTAATTCCTGGTATTGTATTTGAAACAATACTGGTAACCTCTTGTGGGCATTTTTACAATCAGGAACTAGAAATGAGAGGGATCGAAGAAGAGAGAGTATCAACAGTACCAGTAGTATCGGTACTTGGTATCGGTCTGAAAAAAACTGATATCAAACGTCCCTGCTTTCTGCATCTAAAAAATAGTTCTGTCACTATAAGTCACTGGTATAGACAGATGAGGAAAATAAATGTCATTTATCCATAGATTTGTCAAACTTTGGTGCTACTTATCCTGATAAGAAAAGTTTCACCGGATATTTGAAGGTCACCCAACATACCACCTTCCATGCTACCAATTACTTTGGCTTATTCTCAGTAGGGTTGCTGTTAGTGACGATATTTATTCATCCAAAATCACCTTGTAGAGAGACTCCAGATCTCACGTGACCCAAGTTGAGGACAAGCGCTATAGAAATAAGATGGCTGGATATATAATTTAAGAAGCCTCTAAGGGTCTGCTAATCCAGTTGCACAAAGGATGTGTCTTAGTCATCACAGTCACTTCCATTCAGCCAATTTTTTATTTTTTTTTGTACAGCAGTGATTCCATTGAAAAGCAAGCATTCATTCAAACTTTCCTGTCAAATAAGTTGAATTGAAAAATGCGGTTCTTCTTTGATAAAGAAATATGGCCCTCTTCGGGTTTCTCGGTATTGCAACTTATTGACCTGTAACGTATTGGACCCATAGCAAATAAGACGAACAAAAATAATCAATGGAATATCGTGAGATCATTTAAACGCATCGTACCTGTAGCTTGGTAACACTCCGGCGGCCTTCAAGTTATTTAAAAAAAAAATTAATCCTTTGTATATTCACCAGTCTGACTGGACGTGAGTCATGAGGAGCATCTGGCCTTGGTTCTTTGTTGCTCTGAGAACCAAGCTGAAAAGTGATACCTATGGTGAACAAGAGCAGGTAACAGGTGTCCGTTTCTCATCCAGGTAACCAAGTGAGCCGCTCCACTGCTCTTGTGCTCCCTCCCTCCCTCCCCAGAGCACACGGCCGCCCCTTTGCTTGTCAAAGTCAAAAGTCCTCGGCCACCACATTTGCATTTAAAGCACGCCCTTAAAAGCCAACACAGATGCATGACGAGTAATTCAAATGTTTTTGTTTTTTTACCCGTGACCTAAATCCCCCTGGATGCAGGTCCATTATAGAGAGTGGCCACAAGAGGGTGGTATTGCGCTTGTACTGAAACGGGAGGTGTCTAGATTTAAGTATTAGAACAATACACAAAGTTAGATTGCATAAATGCAAAAATACAGTGATGTGGTGATAGCTCAATCTGGATCCTATTCGGTGACAGAAGATGTTGCAAATACAATTGGCATCATAAGCAGAAACTCCATTAAAATATATTTGAGTAATTACTTAAACTTTCAGTGACCTTCTATGTATTTAATGTAATCTGTCACAAAGATAGTAAAGAAAATTAATTTGCAAACGTTCATTAATCACACTTGCCAACAAATTCTATTTGTTATCCGAGATACCAGTTAACTTTTCTAGATTATTTTTATATATGTGTAATTTGTTGCTTGACTGAATTTGTTTTTAATTAAAATCAGAGCTCAAGCAACAGCACTATTTTTTTTCAGGGTACAAAATAATCTAAATTCAGTGTAAAGTGAATTTCATCAATGAATAATGTATTCATTTTAAATAATCAACCTGCAAATACTGCTTTTTAATATGACCCTTAGAGTTCAGCGTGGATTTTGCTTGCCCTCAAGGTCATTACTTGAGAACATCGCAATATTGCTGCTGCGACAAAGGCAAAAAGCTGCTCCTCGTTTTTTTCCAAGCTTATGGAGCGAAGCAGACACGATCATAAAGATAAAGCTTAAATCCGGTTAAGTCCACCTCGGGATACACAAGGAGTGCCATCTTTGAGTAGCGTAACATTTTTGCCTTATGCCTTTTGTCTTCTACTACATTACACGCTTGGAGGGGGAAAAAAAGCAGCAGGCGCTACTTTATGGATACTTTTGAGGGCGAGTGGATGCTTGGATAGTCAGCAACTTTGGCTGCAATCAGTCACGGAAGTCTGGCGTGTCATCGTAGGAGTAACCTCAGTATCCCTTGAGGCGATTCTCAAGTGGGAAAAGCCTGGAAAGAAAACAAGAAGGCTCTTGCTGGTGCGATCTAGGTGCTGAGTATATACAAAGAAAAGTGCTCGGTGAACAAATTTGTTGATATTTTTCTGCTTACTTGCCCAGAATTGAAATTGTAAGCTGTAACCATGTTCACAAAGCGCAACTGTGTTTTTGTTCACCACAAGAGGGCAGCCCTGAGCACAGCGTTGTTTTTTACCCAAGCCTATTTTGATGGGGTTGATGCTTAATTTTAAATCACAGTTTTTGACATAACATTTCAAAATAAAACATGATGAATTAGTGTATACATTGGGCCCTGTTTTAGACCACCTGCGCCACAACTTAGACCTGCTTTTATTTGGTCTAAGGGCGCGTCTACTTTCTAATGTGGGAACACACCGCCAGGCCGCAACACAGTCTGCCAAATTCCCTAAAACACATGCCTGGCTAAAAAAAATGTCACAGTTGATGTAAGCACGTTGCAATCACTCCCCTGATTCATTGTCTGAACTAAAAGGTTTTTTTTTAAATATATAAATGGTGCTGCCTCTACGTCAGAGCCCATTTTCTGCAAACACAATCTGCAGCCACATTAACCCCCTACTGATAATTACAAATTTGATACGTTCAGACTTTTATCTCCCACGTGGAGATGTGAATTCCCAAAGTAGAACACGCAGTGGGGTATCCGCTTGAGTTGGCACCCCGGGGTATAAAACATCAGACTCATATTTGAACATACACTAAACTGCGATAGCCGAAAAAGCAACGTTGAGGGAAACCAGCAGGAGGACAATAAAAAGCAGAGGCAAACTTGTTAATTACATGTTTTGAAAGTAGAGTTAACTCTAGTGGGAGTGTTTTAATTACCGCCGTGTTTGAAGTCTTGAGTCAGGACCTGGTGATTAAGACTAAAAACAAAATATTGATATCTAGAACCTCTACAAAATGTGTTCAGTGAGTGGAAAGTCAAAGTTTTCACCGCAATCACAAGTCGAATAAATATCTCAAATTTGCAGCTGCCTTCGATTCAAACAAATTTAGGAATCCAAAATACTTGCAGCAGCAATCAAAAATTAGTCAAGTTTGGGAATTAAGTCAAGCATATAATTACCCGCTTTAGGCACTCGCTCTTGTCCTTGCTTTTGCCTAACTGATGATTTATTGATTCTGTTTTTAGGGGGTGAGATTAATGAAACCAAAGTAATCATTTCAAATGTAATTTGCCTATGTTTGGATCCCATGTTTAATTCAATGCCTCCCAAATAAAGCCTCTAGTGCAGATAGACTTAAATAAACTTTTTGTTTACTCTGTGCGGGGGAAAAAAAAGACACATTTTTGAATCACTACGATTTGTTCCAACTGAAAAAAACCACATCCTACTAGCTCTCGATGTACAGTACATTAAACGGAACTCAGCGAAGGGCGTGCAGAGGTGAGTCATAATTCTCTCATAGCACAAGCATCTAATTCCATATCTATTTTAGCCGTAGCTGGCATAAGTACAACTGCGCTTAGGCCGACATGTTTTCTACTTTGTGCACGGAGCAGGTGACCTACAGAAATGACCTGAGCACGATTACAGCTGACCAAGCTGAACCTTTGCTGCTCAAGTCAAGTCCATCCTTCCATTATATGTTGCAAGGTAAGCTGAAGCCCAGGTGGCGAGTATTGTTGAAGGACGGCCATAGCGTAGCATCTCCACACTTTTGTGCAATTTCATGCCCCATGCATGTCCAAGAAGCCGTGCTTGCATGGTTTATTCATGAAATTTGCGTGAAATCATAAGTTTTAAAAATGGCAAGGGAATAGAAATCGATGTTTCCGCTGGAGCTTCCAAGATGGCTTTAATGATTTTCTCTCACATCAAAAATGCATTTATTCCAGTCATTTTGCACTTACACTAAAATTAAGCAAACAAAAATGAGAATAAATTGATGCGAATGGGGAATTTCTTCTGTATTGTGTGTTGTCATATTTAACCATGCCTAAGACCGTATGAAGGCATTGTTATTGTTAAACAGCTGAATTGATCTCCAAGTGTGAAGCTCCATTTTCTTATTGAATTACTACGTGCTACATTTGAGCTGCAAACCAATTGAACAATTAAAAAAAAGCATAATCCCACCCATTTATAGGCTTTCACCTAAGCATTAATAATTAAACAGCTAAGCAAGTGGAGCTTATTAAAGCAAAATGCAATTTGCCGTGCCAAATGGATTTTGGGTCCCAAGTATTTGTATTGAGAAAAGGAAGATTCTTTTTTTTTCAAAAATGTTTTTTTTACAAAATATTAATCAGTGCAATGTCACAATACGAGAGCATGAGTTATTTGATGATCCTTTAATTTACCACAATTTAAAAAACATCACTTCCGTTTTATTTATTTTCCGACTATTTTATTTTGAAAATCAACCGGATTCTCTCTCTTACATCCCTGACCGACTCTTGACGTGTGTCAAGTTGTGTCGCTCGCCGAACGCTCACATAAAAATCCACAAGTTAGCAAAATGAGACAAATAAACAGACGTGTTTGGAAAGTTGCTTTGCAATCTTGGAAAGGCCCAGTGAGCACTCGACACAAGAACCAAAAAGAAAAATGTCAGCAGACCTAGTTGAAATATTACGGTGACAGTTGATTTCCCAAGCGTGAACGAAGTTTCTCTGCACAATATGTGGCGAGCTCAGTGAGATTCTTCAACAAATGTAAGTGCTTTCACGTCATAAATAGTAGCTAGCTACATTGCAAACACTAAAAAGTCTTTTAATACTGGTGGAAAAAAACAATGGATTCGCGTTTATTGTGTATTGCCCCCCCCCCCCCTTTTAAGCTTACCATAAAACCTACACCCTTCAGCAAAGTACTTTAACTTGCCAAGTTCGTCATTAAATATTTATATGCACACTGTGAGTTGGTTTTGACCTGTGCATTTGGCAAAAAAACGAAAATATGTAGTCCCATGAAGCACTCAAGTGCATTTAAGTGCTTCATTATATTTATAGTTTTTAATTACTGATATATCCAATTTGGCTTCGCAACAGCCCCTGCGATTAAACTCTTGCAGTAATGGTTTGTGCAGTTCCCAGTTTTCGAGCTGTTAAATATTTTTATGTCTTGTTCTTTAAAAGCTGTCCAATCTGTTTCTACAACGTTTTTTAACTTTATGCCCATTGAAATGCACTGGGGGGGGGTTAGGGTTAGGGTTAGGGTGCAAAATACATGCTAAGTAACTGTTGTATTAAATATTCACAGTGGTCAATTAAAAAGACTGTAAATTTAAAATTTAGCATGGAATAGTCTGCTTGAATTGTATTAAATATATTTATCAACAGCATAATTGTGGTTGAGGAAAATGCCGAGTTAGCAAACCACTAGTCACAGTGAGCAAAAAGTTCACAAGAAGCCCCGATGAATGGAAAATGTTAATGTAAGTCAATAATTTGCTCGAGTGTTTATTGTGAACTAGTTTCATGTTGTTAACAACAATACAAAAAGATTAAGTTGATATAACATTAGCCTAATTTTTCATGTTTAACTAGCATTAACGCGGTGGTTTGGCAAGAAAGCATTAATTAAAGTCAACACTTGATTTGTTTGTGTGATGAGTCCAATATTTGTTTTTGTCGGAGCCAGGGGCTTTGAGGTGGTAGGTGGAGTTTCAATCAATGTCTTCTGGGCTAGCGAGACAAATTCGCTTGGCCTCAGATGAGCAACATCAATCCAGAACAGCAGGTTTCAACATGGTGTAATTTGTTTGTGTTTGAGAAGGAGCCATCATTTTAGGTTTTGAAAAGAGATGCACTTTTTGTTAGTTTGAAAAGTAGAGCTTTTCACTTCCCTTCGGTAATTGGTATAATCAAAAGCAATCATAAGGTAATTTGACAATATTTCGACCTTGAAAAACAACCGTTTCATTAAAAACATTTGATTGGGAATATGACTTTACAAAATGGCTCAAATTGCTGTTTTCACATTTTCATCAGATCAAATAATAAAGGCAACCTTTTTTTTTTCAACACCAGAAAGTATCAAAAGTTTGACAAATGTAAATATGTGCAGTCAAAATGTGGTCAGTATAGGAAAAGAGGAATGCCAGCAAGGAAGGGGGCGGGGCTTGCTAGGTCAGGTGGGCTTGTCCACAGAGGTTGTCTCATCAGCAGGATGGAAACACTTGACTTTCGAAGGCGTCTGCGCTGGACAGGGGGACTAAGGCAGGAGAGCTGAGTGAGCGCCGTTCTGGAAAGTTGCAAGCCTGGGGAAGGTAAGAATTTTATTTTTCCTCCCCTTCCATCCATCTTCCCAACTACTGACTTTCCCGGCTACTCAATGACAGTATTTGGATTTCTCTTCCTCCCAAGAGCAGACTATGAACGTAACTACTGGCTATTTACATAATCAGTCCATACTATTAATTTATGCATTCATCTTGGGGCTTCCATACAATTATCACATTTGTCAACTCATTTCTGGTTTGTTAATGCGCATTAGGCATGCTCCCTTTTGCAGTTTCATTTGAAATTTTAATTAGAACGTTTTTTTTTTTTTTAACCCAAAATGCAAATAAATTAAATACGTTGATCTTAACAAGGTTTGTGATGTAAAACGCTTAATTAAATTATTTCATCTAAAGACGTATTTGCTATTTGAGGATATCAGTGAGACTATGAATGAGGGTGGGACGTTTGTCTGTCTCTGATGAGCAACCAATCCTGGTTGCAGTTTGCTTTTCATCCAAAGTCAGCTCAGAGCCTGAAAGTAAAGACAACAAATGGAAGGAGTGACATCTCCTGAGACCAATGCTCAAAGTACGCATTGCGCAACAGAAAAGGGGGGGAAAAAAAGCCACCAACGTTCAAGGTTGATAAACCCTAATGATGACAGTCATGGAGAAATTCAATTACGACTTGAAGCCGCCCAGAGAGAACCGCATTCAAGAAATGGACCTTAAATGTGAAGCCATTCATCACAGTTTACTTGGCAGAGTGCGTGTGAGGGGGAACGAGGGGAAAGAAGAAAAAAAAAAAACACCGGATGCCATTGCATCTGGAATATTTGCAGTACAATGCAGCACTAGAATAATATTACATTATCAAAGCTGACGTCATTTGCTTCCTCATTCTAATCAGAAAAATGGCCCCAAAATTGAATAATTCATTCGCTAGCTTTGATATGTTTTGTTGTAGAGCTGGCAAAATGACCTGATGGCTTCAAAATTGTAAACTGCACTTAATTAAAATGACACAAAGTCAGCCACATTGCTATTCAGACTGCAAAAATCAACAGCAAATTGGATTTTTGGTGACCTTTAATAAAATTTTGATGCGGCCTCTTGGCTGAGCATGCTGCCCCCTGCAGGTGGACTGCAATATTCCCTCCTCACAGCCCCCCCACCACCACCACCTCACCCCTATCACAGATTTAAAAAAAAATATTGTCAAAATGATTACTCATAAAAATATTATGTTAACACGCTATTGTCGAAACCGAAATGTTGTGTTTACACGGAAACTGCCGAGGGCAAGACATTTTGTTGACTCTCCGGTGAGAGTGCCAAACTTTGGCAAAGGGCTAACAGGCGGCAGAGAAACAAGAAAGCCTTTTCAGCTTCTGCGTTTGTCTTGATGGACACCAAATAATTTGTTCCCAGTGTAGAAAAAACTTTCCATTTATTTATCATTGATTAATATTCCAAGCCCTCAACTATTCTCACATGAATGCCAAAGAAAATGCTGAATAAATAAATAAATAAATGTATTTCACATTAGTAGTCTGAAGGTGGCACCAGGCTGCCTGCGGGGTAAACTACACAGCCTGGTTAAGAATTATTTCTGTAATTACAATATATTGAATTTTTTTAATTTATTTTTGTAACGAGCTTGTGCTGTCGGAATTTTAATGTTCAGTTATTTCAAAGGTTATCTCGAAAGTGACATTTGTTTGTTTTTCTGAATGTATGAGTTTATTGCGCATTTGGAGATATGCTTTTAAAATATGGAAAACAACTTCTATACATAATTATGACTGAAGAGAGAAGTCTGTCCCACAGGCACTTCGCTATCTGCAAATGCCTCCCTGATTATTAATTTTTTTTCTGTGTGGAAAAGACTCATTTTATGCGCAACCCAATTCCCGGCATAATTGTAAACACGTTTTTTTTTCTGATCTCTGCTTAGGATCGAAATTAGTGAAGCTTGTCTGCTTAAGAGTTTGCCTCTAAAATGAGCAAATATTGGAAACTCCTCTTAATGATGCCATGTGACTTAACCTTTGACCTTTGAATCCCAACCTAAAATGATGACCGCAAATAATCCCCTTACTAATGCATTTTTGGGATTTGTTCCAAAATGTGATTTGTAAGGACACCTGAGCGCTGGAGGTGAGACCATAGTCGATGACTATGACCTATTTCAAACCATTCCCTCAAAGTGGGACTCGGAGAATTGGACTCTTTAGCCATATGGGAGTCATAAAGTCTCTGACTCGTGACTTTCCATTTCACGTTTCATCCGCGCTCGCTTTTAATACAAAAGTGCAACGGCAGCAAAATGTCAAATGAGAAATGGTCGTATTATATTTTAATCTATTGGAGCGTTAAAGGCCTTCTCACCCTTTGCAGATGGATGGATGGATGGATGGATGGATGGATGGATGGATGGATGGATGGATGGATGGATGGATGGATGGATGGATGGATGGATGGATGGATGGATGGATGGATGGATGGATGGATGGATGGATGGATGGATGGATGGATGGATGGATGGATGCATGGATGGATGGATGCATGGATGGATGCATGGATGGATGGATGCATGGATGGATGGATGGATGCATGGATGCATGGATGCATGGATGCATGGATGCATGGATGCATGGATGCATGGATGCATGGATGCATGGATGTATAAGCAGATCTTTTTCCACTTATAAAACAACATATTAATTTCACTTTGCCCTTTTTCTGTTGTTTGATCAGGTCTCTCGCCTGGAACACTTGCCAGCACGGATGAACGCACGACCCAAAGCCCACCGGTGATCGCCTCGTAAAGTATGAACATTTGTCATTTCCATTGTGCCCCCTCCGGAAGGATTATGACACGCTGTGGCCACATTTGTCTCTCTAAATATGACAGTCTGCCAAGAAAAACCTCTGGCTGCGCAGTGTGATGAAAGCAACCGCATCGACGACTTAATTACAAGATGAAAAGTTTCAGGAGCCACTGGGTGCAGATGGAGCCACTTTGACAACACCTGGTAGCAAAAAAAAAGGAGCCAAATTCGATCCAGAGCATGAGTGTTTTGTCAAGCGAAGAGACTTGTCATACTTGCAACTCCACCACGGAGCCAGAGGTGGACGTGGCCAAAGCTGTCTTTTTAGCAATCGTGCTGGTGGTCTTTGTGGTCTTCGGCGTCCTCGGCAACATCCTGGTGATCCTCTCGGTGGTGTGCCATCGCCACTGGCGTTCCGTGACTCATTACTTCATCGCCAACCTCGCGGCCGCTGACCTTCTGCTCAGCTCGGCCGTCGTGCCTTTCACCGCCACCTCCGAGGCGCTGGGTCGATGGGTCTTTGGACGCTTTTTCTGCAGCGTGTGGGCGGCTCTGGACGTCCTTTGCTGCACCGCCTCCATCCTCAGTCTGTGCGTGATCTCTATCGACCGCTACCTGGCCGTTAGCTACCCTTTGCGCTACCCGGCCATGGCTACCGGCAGACGAGGCCTGGCCGCCGTGGCTGCTCTCTGGGGACTCTCGGCGGCCATCTCCGTGGGCCCTCTGTTTGGATGGAAGCAACCCGACCCGGAAGAGGAAACAGTGTGCCAAATCACGGAGGAGCCCGTCTACGCCTTGTTCTCGGCTTTAGGATCTTTCTACATACCGCTGGCAATCATTCTCTTCATGTATTGTCGCGTGTATAGTGTGGCGAAGAGAGGGAAGGAGACGCTCAAGAAGTGTGGAGATGGAGCAGGAGTGGAGACAGAAGGGGTGGTTCTGAGGGTGCACAGAGGGAACGCCGCTCAAAGGAACAAGCACGAAGAGGACAACGGCACCGGGAGGCACAAACACATCGCCGGTAACCTACCCAAGATGCTCAAGCTGCCAAGGGAGGAGAAAGCAGCCAAGACCCTTGGGGTGGTCGTGGGGTGCTTCGTTCTGTGTTGGCTCCCTTTTTTCCTGGTCTTACCAATTGGTAAGTAACTCCTAACATGATGAGAAAATCAAGTTTTTAAAAAAATGTTGTCATTTTTGACCAACAGTGCCATCTAGGGGAGGAACTGGTTCATGAAGCAAATTTTAAACTTCCTTTTCTCATTACCACAAATAAATGTTATCTAAACATCCAAAGCTCAAACTTTTTATGTTTGGTCAAGGGTCATATTATTAACTATAATTCTTCCATCAAGTTATTCAATCCAAGCCCCAGAAAGCAGCAAAAATAATGCTTACGCATTAGCACGAACGTCAGTAGCGCTATCTTGTCCCAGATTATCATTACAATCTTCAAAGTTTCATTTGCTTTGCTATCTGATGCATCAGATAATCGAGTTTGCTTTGATTTCTGCAGCATTTGTATTATCACCACGTTCTTGTTGAAAGTTAATTATAGAATTCTTCATGTGGCACTGATGTTGCGTTCACGTCGTTAAAATACCTCCTGGAAAACATTATTGTCACGGCGGGTTTGGATTAGGATTAAGGTTAGGCCATTATGCCACGCCTTTAGCTTTTCCACAAAGACACATCAAGAATCCAATCACAAAGTAAATTTAAATCACACACATTAGAGCAGAATGGACTTTGGACTGCCAGATGGAATTGAATGAGCATCCCTTCAATGAAAGCTATTACAGATAACAAACATGAGCTTCAATGGGCTGAAATGCTTGCAGGCTTCCTCGGTCACCGACAAACCTCTCAAGACTCTTGCGTCATCGCAGAAGGAGTTATGCATTTCAATCAAGGCAAACATTCACGCTTCGCTCGTTTCAGCTCCCGGGCAACGAGAGCCAAAACTATTCCTAAACACATTGTGGGGAAGCTTCTTGGTTTGCCATTGGTATTTTCTGAGCAGCTAACAATATGTTAATTTCCATTTGGTCTTGTTGCAGGATCAATGTTCCCGTCCTGGAAGCCTCCTGAGACGGTATTTAAGATCACCTTCTGGCTGGGCTACTTCAACA
Organism: Syngnathus floridae; assembly: GCF_059516105.1. Classification (NCBI taxonomy): domain Eukaryota; kingdom Metazoa; phylum Chordata; class Actinopteri; order Syngnathiformes; family Syngnathidae; genus Syngnathus; species Syngnathus floridae. The sequence goes on along the minus strand of NC_142424.1, from coordinate 2,136,056 downwards.
GTTGCATTAACCCCATCATCTATCCGTGCTTCAGCCAGGAGTTCAAGAGAGCCTTCCACAACGTCCTCCACGGCCGCTGCCGGAGGAACTCACAAACCCAAGGACCTCACAGTCCAGGCCTGGTATCGAGTACCCTTCATTTGTCGAGACCCAATGTTGTTTCATCGTGGCGTTGCTGCGGGAGGCTGCGCGGGTCCTCTGAAGGCGCTTCCGATGATTCGAGTTCAGCGATCCGGAGCAAGAAGAGCCTTCTGAGGTCATGGTGCTTCTCCACTCATCAAAGTCCAGTCCCCGAGAACTCGGCCGCAAAGGTCTTGCAGCTTTCCCTTCATGTTAAAGGGGAGCCTGTTTGATGAAATTGTCAATCCAAGGCACCAAGCACAAAACAAAAAACGTTGAAAATGAATCGATGAACGTCTTTTTCTTTCTATTTATTTGCCATGTCTGGAAAGTAGTGCTCGAATTTAAAAAAAAAGCTTTTTTTTTTTCTGCTGCAGGCAAGAGAAGTGATACCTGAGCAGGCTTATCTGCCAAGTGCACGACGATAATGGAATTCCTTCCAGGCAAATAATTTGTCATTTTGAAGTTACCTGAGGGGAGATCACAAGAAGCAGCGCTGTCAATGTTCCATTTTCACTCTCATGTTTGAACTCTATTGGCTCAACTTCTAACACTTTCAAAAGTGTCTCCAATATGCTTTCTCAGTGTCAAAAGAAATGTGACTGAATTCGGCATGGCTGGGTAGAATATATTTTTGGAATTGTTGGCTTTATTTTCCCCCTTCTGCTCATGTAAATAGCCATTTGTTGATTTGAAATTTTTGTCACATTTTTAGTGATTCAAATCTATGCATGCACTGGAGGCGGTTCAGTGAAAATCAAATGCACAAACCTTAAAAATGAATAATTCACATCATATTTACTCAATCCATGTTTGGCTTCTCCTTCCCAAAACGAGCCACTCGCATATATTATCGTCTTCATGTGTGGGCATGTGTCTTTTATAATTTTGCATACTGGATCTTAATAACAAGCCTAAAAAATACTATGTATTTTGTTCATTTCAGATTGTCAATGTAAAGTATAACTTTTATTTGAAAAATTGTTGTGTATAGTAAGACTCTTAAAAATGACCATGTATACTAAGTTTTTTTTTTTCATATTTTTCCAATATATCTACTGCAATTTCACATTAGATTGCTGGTTTGAAATTTACTTTTATTATTATTATTTTCAAATAAACATTTATGTTAAAACGTGTCTGGTGTTTTATCCCTTGTTTTTATTTTTTGGGGCATGAAAACAAAAATCTGACATTTAGTTTACTGCTTTATATGACAATATGTGTAGGTACACCTCATGGGCACTTCAATAGGTACACTAAACGAGGCTAAAAAAAAAAAAAAAAAAAAAGAATAAATAAATAAAGGGTTAATTGCACAGTAAAAGCACATTCAGGTACATACTCACACCAGGGTTTGAACCAAGTCCTTACCATATATGAGCCCATGTCACTCACCGGTCAGCTATTTCGACCTGCAAGTTAATGGGCGTGAGCACTGTTTTGTACTAGTGATGTGCATTCCAGTTCTCAGGTGAAATGAATCTTTAGAATCGGTTCACTCACCCCAGCCTCCTGATTGGCTGTTTTGTGTGTGACGTCATTTGTACGCTCCATTAGGTACACCGCCATTTTCAAGTGTACCTAATAACAGGCCACTTTATTAGGGAAATATCATGGTCAAAGGTCACAGGTGTCAAGCTCTAGTCCTCGGGGCCGCATTCCAACATGTTTTCCGAGATAATAAAGTGGCCTGTTATTAGGTACACTTGAAAATGGCAGTGTACCTAATGGAGTGTCCATGTGATTCCCTCGTTAAGCGCAGCTGCATGAAAAGGTTTTTGGTCACTTTCACGTTCCGCAGGAGCTAAAAGTTTTCCCGCAGCTGCACTTAACGAGGGAATCACACGGACACTCCATTAGGTACACCGCCATTTTCAAGTGTACCTAATAACAGGCCACTTTATTAGGGAAATATCATGGTCAAAGGTCACAGGTGTCAAGCGCTCGTCCTCGGGGCCGCGTTCCAACATGTTTTCCAAGACTCCCTCGCTAAGTGCAGGTGCGTGAAAAGTCGTTTCATGGTGTTTGTCGTATCATTGTGTATCACTACTGCGGAGTAGTGTTGGCTCGTGAGTGAACGATGGGTTCAAAAGAACGAATGTTTTCAGTGAACGAGAGTGAACGAAAAGCTCTAAGGATCTTTGTAGCCATGACGGGAAAACTTGTTTGGACCCGTTTGAAAATCATTGATTTGATATGACTCAAGAATTGTCTCTGTGCAACGGTGTGGTGTTTCTTAGCAACTGATCAAAAATGAGTCCACGGGAGCACTGCAACGGCCGCAGAATTTTTGCAAGAACAATTTGTTTTAGGATGAACTCTCGATACAAATATTTTCATTTGATTGAAGGCAATGGCGTTAAGCACTCGACCAGAGCCTGCTCGGAAACAAAAGGAGATTTGGTCCTATTGATAGGGTATCCTCCATCCAAACATGTTCCTTGTTCAAAGTTTGAACGGGTAGTCCGAAGCAACCCTTTCCACAGTAGTCACCATGACAGGCGACCACCTGGTGGCGATAGTGTGCCGAGCGCCGTTGGACGATCAGGAGAAGAAGATTTGAATCAAACGGATGTGACGTCAGGGCTTTAGGCAAATTGAAGACAGGTGTGCTCGCTCAAGGGGAGTTATCATATGCAGGTGCCACCGAGCGCGTGGCGGCGGCGGACGGTTTCTCAGGTAAGCGAGCATGCTAGCAAATGTTTGTCGTCTCCTGCCGTTTTTCACGACGGACGCCGTGTTTGTTGCACGGTTGGCACGCTTTGTTGCCTTTTCTCACAAGCCTTTTTATTTTATTTTGTTTGTCGCAGGATTGTCGTACTCTCGTGACTCGGCAACGTCACGTCCACCGCGACGGTGGGCCTGGAGGTAAATTGTAGGCCGCAGGCCATTTAGCCCGTGAGCAAATGTTTGCCGTTTCTTACGATGCCATTTATTATTTCTTGCAGGATTTTCGCTGTCTAGGGAGTGCTTGAGGTTTCGGCACGGCACGGCACGCCACAATCCACTTTGCGTCGCGTCGTTGCGCGTTTTGGTGGTATTTTAAATGTGTTTCGTGGTTGTTTTTTTTAATGCTGGCCAGCATTTTTTTCATTCGTCTGTCTGTAGAAGGTTCGTCAATGTCGCCGCCGATAAGCGCGTGTTTGTCTGACTATAGGAAATGTTCGTTTGACTCTAGTCAACTAAACCATTTTTTATTATGTTATATTATGTCTGTGCCATTTCCGTGTCATGCAAACCCGCCCGTTCTCTTCCGTTACGCAAATGCGCTGGTTATTTTCTCCCGTTTTGGACGCCGCCAACCTGGATCATCTGTCCAATGTGAGGGGAGTTGATGAATGATGAAATTAAAATATGAATTATAATCCTGAATAATTATCATAATTTACTACAATATAATTCTTATATATTTTTTCTAATGTAAAACTCTACTTAAAATGTATAAAATTTAAATATTAACTATAATTTTGATCAATTATCATAACTTACTACAATATAATATTTTTTTTTCAAATGTAAAACTCCTAGTATGTATAATTGTTGGTAAAAAATCATGCCATTGGCACTCGACTCAATGTCTTTTTTTGTTGCAATAATTTGCTTATCTTTTGTAGCACTAAAGAAGGCCGCCCAGCCAGCATCCTTCTATGCAAAGCAAGCAGGAGGCTCTTGAAGGAGCCCTTTCAGTGATGTTGAGGACACTGAGGAAGAGTAGTCCTAAATCAGGTGAAAACCTGTTTTTGTCAAGTTTCAGCTTCCCAACACACAATGGTTATCGGTTTTAGCTTCGCAGCACACAATTAATGGCTGTCTGTGTTTTTGTAGGCAGCAAGAGGAGCCAAATGGGATAAGTATAATTCCATATGAAAAGGCGCAATGGCCTATCCAAAGGAGCAATGGCCTATCCAAAGGAGCAATGGCCTATCCAAAGGAGCAATGGCCTATCCAAAGGAGCAATGGCCTATCCAAAGGAGCAATGGCCTATCCAAAGGAGCAATGGCCATACGCAAAGGAGCAATGGCCATACGCAAAGGAGCAATGGCCATACGCAAAGGAGCAATGGCCATACGCAAAGGAGCAATGGCCATACGCAAAGGAGCAATGGCCATACGCAAAGGAGCAATGGCCATACGCAAAGGAGCAATGGCCATACGCAAAGGAGCAATGGCCATACGCAAAGGAGCAATGGCCATACGCAAAGGAGCAATGGCCATACGCAAAGGAGCAATGGCCATACGCAAAGGAGCAATGGCCATACGCAAAGGAGCAATGGCCATATCAAGTCAAGAATCAAGCAGCGCGCTGCAAAAGTCGACGTGTGCGGATCATGTGCCCAGGAGGGGGCAGTGTGGTTGCCTTTGGTTGTGGGTGCACGACGGAAAAGTTGCAGGTGTGGCCAGTGTTTGGGGCTCTGATGGTTGGTCTTGCTTTAGGGGTGTGCTGTGGTTGTGGCTGGTCTGGATCCAGCGTTGTCTTGTGCTTGGTTGCCATTGACGGCTCACTTGGGGGAGGATGTGGTTCCATGGATGGACACAAAACTGAACTTTGACGTGGAGCCGAATGTCCAATTTTGCCATATGACTTGTACCATTTTGTATCTTTTTCTAACCTGCCACTGTCGTAGTTGCTGCGTTCTTTGTTCTTTCCCCTCGGTGTAGGATGACGTTGGAGCGAGCCGATCCCGAATGTCCAATTTTGCCATATGACTTGTACCATTTTGTATCTTTTTCTAACCTACCACTGTTGCACTTCATCTAACCCTAACCTACCACTGTGGTACTTACGTTCTTTGTTCTCCCCTAGGTGTTGGAGCGAGACAGTTACATTGTGTATTTTTCTAACCTAGCGCTGTCGTGCTTGATTGAAGCCTAACGTACCACTATGCGTCCTTTGTTCTCAAGTAGTAGGGGGCGGTGTTGGGGCGAGCCGGTCCACGATAAAGACTTAATGATGCGAGCAGCGCCCAACTCATAGCATGTTCTGCCTTTTGCAGGCCGGACGCAAAGGGGGGGGGCTGCATGGCCCAATTCGACCCGGCGACTGTCACCAAGAGTACCTAACCGCTGTGATCAAGTAAGCAAGTGACCTACAGCTTGGGGTGCTCTTTGAGTTTCTAACATTTGTTTCTCTTTGTGCAGATGGCGACCGGGACGCGACACGATCTGCTCAGAGGTGGACGGACCGCTGTGGCATCGCTCTGAAGTAGCAGAGTTCTGAGGGAGACCCGCTTCCCTGGAGGCGTCGACCTGCGCAGCTTCAGCATGTGAAATGAATTTTTTTTCTTTTTAATTCACACCAGCGGTGTCCAAATGTCTGTTTGAGGGCTGCATACTCAAATTGAGAATTCTTTGACACAAATTCATTCAATCAATCACAAAATGTTGCCATTTATATTTTGTGCTACAAAGCAGTGTTGCGTTCATTCGTGTGTGGTGTTGATCAAGTTGGCCCGAGGCTACCATTTGGACACCAATGGTGACCTGTGTGTAGGGCTGCACCTGGATTGGAAAACTGTCATATGGTGGTATAGGTCGTTGACATGCACTTTAGGAAAACAAAGATTTTTTTCTATTCATGTGGCAAATGAAACATGTTTTCTGGCCTCCTAACTATTTGTAATGAGTTTAGAAGATAAGTCATTGATGCAAGCTAAAGTTAACTGATCTAAGTGATGTCATTGCGATCAAATAGTTCCTCTCCATCCTAGAATTTTGCACGACTTTGCTCAATGCAGTGGTCTGGCCCAATACTGCCATATCATTGGTTTTTCAAAATGTTGTGCAGCCCTCATTGAGTGCCAAACGAGCAAGCGACCGCGCAGCGACGGCAAGCGCAAGCGACCGCGCAGCGACGGCAAGCGCAAGCGACCGCGCAGCGACGGCAAGCGCAAGCGACCGCGCAGCGACGGCAAGCGCAAGCGACCGCGCAGCGACCGCGCAGCGACGGCAAGCGCAAGCGACGACCGCGCAGCGACGGCAAGCGCAAGCGACGGCAAGCGCAAGCGACGGCAAGCGCAAGCGACGGCAAGCGCAAGCGACGGCAAGCGCAAGCGACGGCGCAGCGAGACTTTTGTGCTTGTCTTGCAAGGTGGAAGAGACGATGTATGAAACGAAGAGCCGGTCGACGGAGGCCACCAGACCCGCGATTGGTGAGCGGGGTGCAAAGGAAGGAATCACCCAAAGAAAGCAGTGTTGAAGAGGAGCCTGATGCACGACTAGCCAAGGCTGGCCAGAGGCGGTGACATGGCAATCCAATCTGCAAGCGTAGTGTACACACTGTTGGTTTTAATTTGATTTCCTTATTTTTCTGCCTTTCGCCTGGCAGCGGATGGGGCGAGCGCCAGCCTGCACCGAGAGGGACTGGGCTACACCCACAAGACCAGGGAGGGGGCAGGTAATGAGTACGTTGACAGAAGTGAACCGCATGCAACTGAGTGCAGTTTGTCTTTTTGCACTTGTGCGAGGCGGAAGACGAGTCCAACACCAGCCGGAGCAGACCCGCACCTTGGCCCGTGACGAGCGGCCCACACGAGACTGATGGGTGCAGATGCAGCCAGCGTTTCGGGGGAGTATGACTTTGTTTTTTCTTTTGTGCTTTCCCTACCCCTGTCTGTTTGAATAGGGTAACTAGTAGCACGCACGGGCATCTGGGTTGCTGTGACCCTCTAGATACGAATTGGCAAAGTAGACACCCCCTGCCTCCCTCCCTCCCTTCCTCCCCCCTCCCTCTCTCTCTCTCTCTCTCGCTCTCTTTCTCCAACGTGCCCGGCAGTACCTGCATGGCCTGGTGCACTCAGGGTGGAACGTGGCTATACCTTGCCCTTTGTGGAATACCAGGGTATAATGTCTGCCAGACTGGGTCCCAGTGTCGTCGACGGTGTCGAGGACAAGGAGATTCTCCGTGACGGTCTCCGTGACGTCACGTTTTCCTCTTTTTTTTTTCCTCTCGGGGCCAAGCCAGCTCTACTGGCCGGTTGCGCTTAAGTGCGCACCAAAGCCTCTTTTCATCTCCTCTTGCTCTCTCCCTCCCTCCCTTCCTTTTTTTAAAGGGGTTAAAAATTTCATAACCCGGATCGCTCCAATGCGGGAGGGCCGTATGAGACATGCGCCAGCCCGTGCGTGCCGCTAGTTACCTGATTCAAACTTACCTTAGTCAAGGTTGGGGGGGGGGGTGCTAGTGGAATTTTTCCCCTTGCCAAAACCAACACAATATGTCTGCCTTTCAGGATTGCTGGGGCACTGGATCGGCCGAGTGCCTGCACAGAGAGGGACTGGGCGGGACCAGAGGGTAATAATAAAAAACTTTATTTGTAGAGCACCTTTCATACAGCAAATGCAGCTCAAAGCACTTTACAACAAAGAAATTATAAGCATTGAATTCTTCATATAGGAACAGACATAAAAAGAAAACAAAAACATTCATGTGTGCATACGCTATTAATAAAGGGAGCTTAAAATAGGAGCAAGCTTTAATAGACAGGTAATGAGTACGTCCACAGAAGTGAACCGCATGCAACAGAGTGCCGTTTTTCTTTTTGCAGTGGCACGAGGCGGAGGATGAGTCCAAACGTCGAATACCGGCCGGGGGGAGCCAACCTTCGCCCGTGATGAGCGGCCGACACGAGACGGACGGGTGCGGATGCAGCGAGGGCAAAGCGCCCAGCCAGCATTTAAGGAGAGTATGACTGCGTTTTTTCTTTTGTCCTTTCTTTCCTTCCCTCCCTCCACTTTTTCACTGGGTGTGCACACTGGCTATCTGCATGATGCCTCTTTCTTTCTCTCTCAGCGCCGCGTCATTTTGCAATATTGTTGTTTTACTGTTGTTTTTTTAATCATGAAATGAACTGTTTGTACTGTAATTGTGTGTGTACCACTGAACTGCAATTAAACTTTGAACTGAATTCAAGTGGTCCATTTTAAACATTGGCATTGGCAGTAAATCGTGCATACAAACTGGAATCATTTGAGACATTCTCAATGACAAGACAATTGTAAAGTTAGGCTGAAACAAAATTGACTTAAATATGCAGTGTCAGGCTTTTTATTTATTTTTTTAACTACACAAAGAAAAGCTGCATGCATTCTAAATTGTTGACAAAAGCCAAGTAGCCAGACACCCATAGATGCAAATGACAAGTGTACCAACGGTCTCTGTTGCGATCAGTAAGTCATCTTTGGCAACCCTGCTTTAAAATGGCCACCGAACTCAAAATCTTGCAGAATGTTGGTACATTTTTCTGTAAGAGTAAAAGCTGTTATTTGAATCTAGTCAGAGCCATTTTTTGGTTTGTTTTGAATAGTCATGTGGACATTCTTGTGAATAAAATCAACAGTGGTGTGTTTGCTTCCTGTTGGTGGTCTTGTAAATAAAGTCAACTTTGGTGTCAATCATTCGTGATGTGCATCAATCGATGGTGCATGTTGCTGTCCAGTCCAGGTTGCTGCTATAGTCAAATGAATTTATAAACAGTGTGTAACTTCCAGGACCTTAGCTTTCAATTCAAAGCAGAGTTTCATAACTACACGGCCAGCCTCGGCACATGTACTGGGTGGTACCACCCAGTTCAGAGTGAAGTAAAGGCCAGAGTGTTCTTATTCATACCGGCATCCTTATGAAATTGACCATATCAGAAAGGCTAGATGAATTCCAAGTGCTGCCACCGAGTAGCAGCATATTTGCCTCAACCTGTCTGATGCTGGGTCAATGCGATGCACCTTTCGTTGTTTTGCCCAAAACAATCTAAGAAATATAGTACTGCCGTTATCTCGCCAGTGTGCATGTGTGTTAAAAGTACAAAAACTCATTTGCATGATAGACGTCTAAACCACATGCTAGATATTTGCCTCAACCTGTCTGATGCTCTATTTAACTGTATGCGATCATTAACAATTTTAATCATTTAAATTTTTAAGTACATTACAAATGATAGGCGCCCCAATTAGACAGCTGGGTCAATGTGACCCGTCTTTTGCGGTTTGTTCTGCCCAAAGCAACCTAACAAATACACATAAGTACTGCCGCTATCTCGCCAATGTGCGTGTCTCTAAAATGTACAAAGCAAGCAAATTCATTTGCATAATAAACTTCCAAACCACATGCTAAAAAAATATTCATGTGATGCAGAAAGTCTTCTGTAGCTTGCTAAGATTTGCCAATTTGAGCAATGCCGTATCCGAACCCGAGGCTGGGGGTTGCCCGTCCATGTGCCTAATCGCGTGGGCATTGATACATCAGCAATGTCAAGTCAAGTTTATTTGTATAGCCCTAAATCACAAACAGTCTCAAAGGGCTTCACATAGACAAAAATTGACAATTATTCTCAAAGCATCCCCTGATCTTAAGCTCCCAATGCTTCTTTCTAGGTCTCGTGTCCTCAGCACTGCAAACCTTTGTGCCGGTACACCATATGAAGTAAATGACGGAATATGTTTTTTTTTTACACCTCTAATGTGTATCAAGCATACCAGATGGTGTTTTAGAACAGCCTAGAATATTAAGTTACAAAAAGTTTAAAAAAACTTGCTAAAGTGTAAAAAAGTTATTGATTATATATTTGCTCCAAGGAGGGAGTATTGACAAGTGTTACCTACATAGTCTGCGCATTGTTGTGTGCTTCGCAGCGCGGTGTAGACAGCAGGGGGCACGGGGAGCAGGGGGCGCAGGCAGCAGGGGTGGGGATTCGAACCCTGGATCTCAGGTGTTCGAGCGCAGCGACGGAGCCACTCGCCAAGCGTGGCGAACTCGGCAGCGACCCCGCTTTCACTTTGACTCATTCTTATTCGTTCAGTATTGCGCTCCGCGCGCGCTGGGTAAGTACAAAAGAGAACTGGCGGCCGCCGGCTGTCGTGTCACGCTGGCCGACCGGTTCGTGACACGGCCTCATGCCCCGTACAACCCTGGTTCCATCCCAGTGGTGGGAACATGGTTCGGGACCCGACCTTACCCACGAGCTGTACTTTGTCGATTTTCACTCACTTCTGCATAAAGTTTGTGACTTTTTTTTTTTTTTTTTTTTTTTGAAGACAGGTTTCAGTCTTGCCTGTCGGAGAGGTGGGCGTGGTCAAGCCAATTTCAGTTGCGCTGTGATTGGTCAGACTGAATTTGGGCAGAGGTAGGAGGCGGGCAGTTTTCAGTCTTGAGGTGAGCGACAGGTGCAACCGCCCGCGTGTGAAGTGGCCTGTCACGTGGTACGCTAGTGTGCAAAGCACCATTGGACGAGCAGGCGAGGAAGATTTGAATTGACGGATGTGACGTCATGTCTTCGGGTGAATTGGGGAAGTTGTCAAATACCGGTGCAATCACCCGCGCAGCGGGCGGTTTCTCAGGTAAGCTAACATGCTAAGAAATGTTTGTCGTTCATTGGCGTTTCTCACGACGGACGCCTTGTTTGTTTGTTGCAGGATTCAAGGCGAGTTATCAAATGCAGGCGCCGCCGACCGTATGGCGGTTTCTCGGGTAAGCTATCAAATGTTTGTCGTTCATTGCCGTTTCTCACGACGGACGCCTTGTTTGTTTGATGCAAACAAATATCTTGAAAATCTTTTCACACTCGTCCCGGCCACCGCGACTGTCGTTTTGCCGCTACAGTATTTCAAATCTCTTTGGCGTTGTGTTTCGTCAAATTAACAATGTTGCATTACATATAGTGTGCTATTTCCGTGTTATGCAAACTGACGAATTTGTTACGTCATGTTCAAATCTATTCCAAGATGGCGCCCGCCCGCCCGCCTTCCGTTATGCAACAAACATTTGCGAGCGTGATTTTCTCCCGTTTAGTCGACTGCTCGATTCATGCCAACATTTTTGAGTGAGTTGATGGATGATAAAATTAAATTATTATAATTCGGATACTTTTGTAATTATTATAACTCATTACAATATACTGATAATTGTATACATATTTTAAATATAAAACTGGAGTTGGTATGTGTAATTGTTGCAAAAATATCATGCCATTGCCACTCTACTCAATGTCTATAATTGTAACTCCCAGATGCAGAGCATATAGTATGGTATGATATTGTATGGTATTGTATTGTATGTATTGTATTGTATGCATTGTGTGTATGGTAGCGTATGGCAGGGTATTGTATGTGTTCTATGTCTATCCATCCATCCATCCGCCCGTCCGTCCGTCCGTCCATCCATCCATCCATCCATCCACCCATCCATCCATCCACCCACCCACCCACCCATCCACCCACCCACCCATCCATCCATCCACCCATCCATCCATCCACCCAACCCGTCCGTCCGTCCGTCCGTCCACCCACCCATCCATCCACCCAACCCGTCCGTCCGTCCGTCCATCCATCCATCCATCCATCCACCCACCCTTCCAAACACCCACCCATCCACCCACCCATCCAAACCCCATCCACCCACCCATCCAAACCCCATCCACCCACCCATCCATCCATCCACCCAGCCACCCACCCACCCATCCATCCACCCAGCCATCCACCGCTTATCCGAAGGTCGGATTGCGGCGGCAGAAGCTTTAGGAGGGACTCCCAGACTTTCCTCTCTCCAGCCACTTCATCCAGCTCAACCCAGGAAATCCCAAGATTTGTATGTATTGTTTGTTTTATTGTGTTTTTTGGTTTTTTGTTTTGTTTATTTATTTATTTATTTTTTGTTTTGTTTTTTGTTTTGTATGTATTGTATTGTATTGTATGTACTGTATTGTATGTATTGTATTGTATGTATTGTATTGTATGTACTGTATTGTATGTATTGTATTATATGTATTGTATTGTATGTATTGTTTTTTTTTGTTTTTTTGTTTTTTTTGTTTTGTATGTATTGTATTGTATGTATTGTATGGTTTTTTTTGTTTTGTTTTGTTTTTTGTTTTTTTTGTATGTATTGTATTGTATTGTATGTATTGTATTGTATGTATTGTATGGGTTTTTTTGTTTTGTTTTTTGTTTTTTTTGTATTGTATGTATTGTATGTATTGTATGTATGTATTGTTTTGCATTGTTTGTTTTGTTTTGTTTGTTGTTTTTTGTTTTGTATGTATTGTATGTATTGTATTTATTGTATTGTATTGTATGTATCGTATCGTATTGTATGTATTGTATGTATTGTATTGTATGTATTGTATGTATTGTGTTGTATGTATTGTGTTGTATGTATTTTTTTTGTTCTGTTTTTTTGTTGTTTTTTGTTTTGTTTTTTGTTTTGTATGTACTGTATGTATTGTATGTATTGTATTTATTGTATTGTATTGTATGTATCGTATTGTATGTATCGTATGTATTGTATTGTATGTATTGTATGTATTGTATTGTATGTATTGTATTGTATTGTATGTATTGTATTGTATGTATTGTGTTGTATGTATTGTGTTGTATGTATTGTGTTGTATGTATTTTTTTTGTTCTGTTTTTTTGTTGTTTTTTGTTTTTTGTTTTTTTTGTTTTGTATGTACTGTATGTATTGTATTGTGTGTATTGTATTGTATGTATTGTTTTTTTTTGTTTGTTTGTTTTCTTTTTGTTTTTTGTGTTTTTGTATTGTATGTATTGTATGTATTGTATGTATTGTATATATTGTATGTATTGTATGTATCGTATTGTATGTATTGTATGTATTGTATGTATTGTATTGTATGTATTGTATTGTATGTATTGTATGTATTGTATTGTATGTATTGTATTGTATGTATTATATTGTATTGTATGTATGTATTGTATTGTATGTATTGTATTGTATTGTATGTATTGTATGTACTGTATTGTATGTACTGTAGTGTATGTATTGTAGTGTATGTATTGTATTGTAGTGTATGTATTGTATTGTATTGTATGTATTGTATTGTATTGTATGTATTGTATTGTATTGTATGTATTGTATTGTATGTATTGTATGTATTGTATTGTATTGTATGTATTGTATTGTATGTATTATTTTTTTTGTTTTGTGTTTGTTTGTTTTTTGTTTTCTTTTTTTTTTTTAGTTTTTTTGTATTGTATGTATGTATTGTATTGTATGTATTGTATTGTATGTATGTATTGTATGTATTGTATTGTATTGTATGTATTGTATTGTATTGTATTGTATTGTATTGTGTGTATTGTATGTATTATTGTATTTGTTTTGTTTTCTTTTTTTTGTTTTTTTGTATTGTATGTATTGTATTGTATGTATTGTATTGTATGTATTGTATTGTATGTATTGTAGTGTATGTATTGTATTGTATGTATTGTATTGTATTGTATTGTATGTATTGTATTGTGTGTATTGTATGTATTATTGTATTTGTTTTGTTTTCTTTTTTTTGTTTTTTTGTATTGTATGTATTGTATTGTATGTATTGTATTGTATGTATTGTATTGTATGTATTGTAGTGTATGTATTGTATTGTATGTATTGTATTGTATTGTATTGTATGTATTGTATTGTATGTATTGTATTGTATGTATTGTATTGTATGTATTGTATTGTATGTATTGTATTGTATTGTATGCATTGTATTGTATGTATTGTATTGTATTGTATGTATTGTATTGTATGTATTGTATTGTATGTATTGTATGTATTATTTTTTTTGTTTTGTTTTCTTTTTTTTGTTTTTTTGTATTGTATGTATTGTATGTATTGTATTGTATGTATTGTATGTATTGTAGTGTATGTATTGTAGTGTATGTATTGTAGTGTATGTATTGTAGTGTATGTATTGTAGTGTATGTATTGTAGTGTATGTATTGTAGTGTATGTATTGTAGTGTATGTATTGTAGTGTATTGTATTGTATGTATTGTATGTATTGTATTGTATTGTATGTATTTTTTTTTTTTTTCTTTTAGTTTTTTTGTATTGTATGTATTGTATGTATTGTATTGTATGTATGTATTGTATTGTATTGTGTGTATTGTATGTATTATTTTTTTGGTTTTCTTTTTTTTGTTTTTTGTTTTTTTGTATTGTATGTATTGTATTGTATGTATTGTAGTGTATGTATTGTAGTGTATGTATTGTATTGTATGTATTGTATTGTATGTATTGTATTGTATGTATTGTATTGTATGTATTGTATTGTATGTATTGTATGTATTGTATTGTATGTATTATTTTTTTGTTTTGTTTTTGTTTGTTTTTTTGTTTGTTTTTTTTTGTTTTCTTTTCTTTTTTTTTTTCTTTTAGTTTTTTTGTATTGTATGTATTGTATTGTATGTATTGTATGTATTGCATTGTATGTATTGTATTGTATGTATTGTATTGTATGTATTGTATGTATTGTATTGTATTGTATGTATTGTATGTATTGTATTGTATGTATTGTATTGTATGTATTGTATTGTATGTATTATTTTTTTATTTTATTTTTTTTTGTTTTTGTTTTTTTGTATTGTATGTATTGTATTGTATTGTATTGTATTGTATGTATTGTATTGTATTGTATGTATTGTATTGTATGTATTGTATTGTATGTATTATTTTTTTTATTTTATTTTTTTTTTGTTTTTTGTTTTTTTGTATTGTATGTATTGTATTGTATGTATTGTATGTATTGTATTGTATGTATTGTATTGTATGTATTGTTTTTTGTTTTGTATGTATTGTATTGTATGTATTGTTTTTTGTTTTGTATGTATTGTATGTATTGTATTGTATGTATGTATTGTATTGTATGTATTGTATTGTATTGTATGTATTGTATTGTGTGTATTGTATTGTGTGTATTGTATGTATTATTTTTTTTGTTTTCTTTTTTTTTGTTTTTTGTTTTTTTGTATTGTATGTATTGTATTGTATGTATTGTATGTATTGTAGTGTATGTATTGTATTGTATGTATTGTATTGTATGTATTGTATTGTATGTATTGTATTGTATTGTATGTATTGTATGTATTGTATTGTATGTATTGTATTGTATGTATTATTTTTTTTGTTTTGTTTTTGTTTGTTTTTTTTGTTTGGTTTTTTTTGTTTTGTTTTCTTTTTTTTTTCTTTTAGTTTTTTTGTATTGTATGTATTGCATTGTATGTATTGTATTGTATGTATTGTATTGTATGTATGTATTGTATTGTATTGTATGTATTGTATTGTATTGTATGTATTGTATTGTATGTATTGTATTGTATTGTGTGTATTGTATTGTGTGTATTGTATGTATTATTTTTTTTGTTTTCTTTTTTTTGTTTTTTTGTATTGTATGTATTGTATGTATTGTAGTGTATGTATTGTAGTGTATGTATTGTATGTATTGTATTGTATTGTATGTATTGTATTGTATGTATTGTATTGTATTGTATGTGTTATTTTTTTTATTTTTTTTTATTTTTTATTTTTGTTTTTTGTTTTTTTGTATTGTATGTATTGTATTGTATGTATTGTATGTATTGTATGTATTGTTTTTTGTTTTGTATGTATTGTATGTATTGTAGTGTATGTATTGTAGTGTATGTATTGTAGTGTATGTATTGTAGTGTATGTATTGTATTGTATGTATTGTATTGTATTGTATGTATTATTTTTGTATGTATTGTATGTATTGTATTGTATTGTATTGTATGTATTATTTTTGTATGTATTGTATGTATGTATTGTATTGTATTGTATGTATTGTATTGTATGTATTGTATTGTATGTATTGTATTGTATGTATTGTATGTATTGTATTGTATGTATTGTATTGTATGTATTATTTTTTTTGTTTTGTTTTTTTAGTTTTTTGTTTTTTTTTGTTTTGTTTTCTCTTTTTTTTGTTTTGTTTTTTGTATTGTATGTATTGTATGTATGTATTGTATTGTATGTATTGTATTGTATTGTATGTATTGTATTGTATGTATTGTATTGTATTGTATGTATTGTTTTTTGTTTTTTTGTTTTTTTTTTGTTTTGTTTTTTGTTTTGTATGTATTGTGTGTATTGTATTGTATGCATTGTTTTGTTTTTTGTTTTGTTTTGTTTTTTTGTATTGTATGTATTGTATGTATGTATTGTTTGTATTGTATGTATGTATTGTATCGTATTGTATTGTATTGTATTGTATTGTATTGTATGGTTTGTATTGTTTGTATTGTGTTTGTATTGTATTGTTTGTATGTATTCTATGTATTGTATTGTTTGTATTGTATGTATTGTATTGTATGTATTGTTTTTATGTATTGTTTTTATGTAGTGATTGTATTGTATGTATTGTTTGTATTGTATTGTATGTATTGTATTGTTTGTTTTGTTTTTTGTGTTTTGTTTTGTTTTTTGTTCACCCATCCACCCATCCATCCAGCCACCCAACCACCCAGCCATCCACTGCTTATCTGGAGGTCGGATTGCGGCGGCGGCAGCAGCTTTAGGAGAGACTCCCAGACTTCCCTCTCTCCAGCCACTTCATCCAGCTCAACCCAGGAAATCCCAAGATTTGTATGTATTGTTTGTTTTGTTGTGTTTTTTGTTTTGTTGTGTTTTTTGTTTTGTTTTTTGTTTTGTATGTAATGTATGTATTGTATTGTATGTATTGTATGTATTGTATTGTATGTATTGTATTGTATTTATGTATTGTATTTATGTATTGTATGTATTGTATGTATTGTATGTATTGTATTGTATGTATGTATTGTATGTATTGTATTGTATGTATTGTATTGTTTTGTTTGTTTTGTTTGTTGTTTTTTGTTTTGTTTTTTGTTTTGTATGTATTGTATGTATGTATTGTATGTATTGTATTGTATTGTATGTATTGTATGCATTGTATTGTATGCATTGTATTGTATGTATTATTATTTTTTTGTTTTTTGTTTTGTTTTTTGTTTTGTATGTACTGTATGTATTGTATTGTGTGTATTGTATTGTATGTATTGTTTGTATTGTTTGTATTGTATGTATTGTATTGTATGTATTGTATTGTATATATTGTATTGTATGTATTGTATGTATTGTATTGTATTGTATTGTATTGTTTGTATGTATTGTTTGTATTGTTTGTATGTATTGTATGTATTGTATTGTATGTATGTATTGTTTGTCTTGTATTGTATGTATTGTTTGTATGTATTGTTTGTATGTATTGTTTGTATTGATTGGATTGTATTGTATGTATTGTTTGTATTGTATTGTATGTATTGTATTGTATGTATTGTATTGTTTGTTTTGTTTTTTGTTTTTTGTTTTGTATGTATTGTATTGTATGTATTGTATTGTATGTATTTTTTGTTGTTGTTTTTGGTTTTTTTTGTTTTGTATGTATTGTATTGTATGTATTGTTTTGTTTTTTGTTTTTTTCTTTTGTTTTTTCTTTTTTGTTTTGTATGTATTGTATGTATTGTATTGTATGTATTGTTTGTTTTGTATTGTTTGTTTTTCTTTTTTTTATGTTTTGTTTTTTGTTTTGTATGTAGTGTATTGTATGTATTGTATTGTATGTATTGTATTGTTTGTTTTGTTTTTTGTTTTGTATGTATTGTATGTATTGTTTGTATTGTTTGTTTTTTTGTTTTGTTTTTTGTTTTGTTTTTGTTTTGTTTTTTCTTTTTTTTTTGTTTTGTATGTATTGTATGTATTGTATTGTATGTATTGTATTGTATTGTATGTGTTGTATGTATTGTATGTATTGTATTGTATGTATTGTATTGTATTGTATGTATTGTATTGTATTGTATGTATTGTATGTATTGTATTGTATGTTTTGTATTGTTATTTTTTCTTTTTTTTTTATGTTTTGTTTTGCGTCATTTTGCATTATTGTTGTTTTACTGTTGTTTTTTTAATCATGAAATGAACTGTTTGTACTGTAATTGTGTGTGTGTACCACTGAACTGCAATTAAACTGTGAACTGAATTCAAGTGGTCCATTTTAAACATTGGCATTGGCAGTCTATCGTGCATACAAACTGGAATCATTTGAGACATTCTCAATGACAAGACAATTGTAAAGTTAGGCTGAAACAAAATTGACTTGTTAAATATGCAGTGTCAGGCTTTTTTTTTTTTTAACTACACGAAGAAAAGCTGGACGCATTCTAAATTGTTGACAAAAGCCAAGTAGCCAGACACCCATAGATGCAAACGACAAGCGTACAAACGGTGTCTGTTGCGATCAATAAGTTATCTTTGGCAACCCTGCTTTAAAATGGCCACCGAACTCAGAATCTTGCAGAATGTTGGTACATTTTTCTGTAAGAGTAAAAGCTGTTACTTGAATCTAGTCAGAGCCATTTTTTGGTTTGTTGGGAATAGTCCTGTGGGCATTCTTGTGAATAAAATCAACAGTGGTGTGTTTGCTTCCTGTTGGTGGTCTTGTAAATAAAGTCAACTTTGGTGTCAGTCGTCATTCGCGATGAGCCTCAATTGAAGCTGCATCTCTTGAATGTGAAACTTCTTGCATGTTTTGTTGCAGGGCCTGGCGTCCCCATTGGCTGTCTGACTACAAAGAAGGCTGTTTCTGTACAGTCCAGCTTGTTGCTGAGATCAATTGAATGTATAAA